>NC_045766.1:24064325-24367063 GCF_008692025.1 Phocoena sinus
TGCTGGATAATCTCGTGAACACATCCAAGGCACACACTCCTTGAAGGTAAGCTGGTCTGTTCTTGTGTGCTTCTTATCCACAGTGGGCCCCCAGCTGCTCCTTGGCTGGTTGCAGGATTTATTTCTTAAGCCATCATTATACCCAGTTTTAAATGCTACATGAAGCCACACATACCCTAGATGCTGCCTGGGGACAGAGGAGGAACAACCATGGGACAAATGTGTTATTTGTCCCTGGGCTCTGTTATTCTCTGGGTTATTGCTCCTGAGCTGGGGTGGGGAAGTGGTAGGGGCTGCATTCTACCTTGGATTAAAGATTTGATTAGCTGTGGGAAACTGGGCATAGAGGAGGGCTTTGGGAAAAACACAAGATGTAAGTAGTCTTCAACCCAAACCAAGGGGATTGAATTGAATTTTAAACAGCAGACTCTTTCCAACTAAAAACACTCATAAATTAAATGCTGATGATTCTTAAGAGTATAGAGATATGTGAACTGAATACTGACATTTCAAATGAAATAAAAATTCTGCAGTAAAGAATTTTAAAGAACCAAGCATATTTTTTATATGTACACTGTATGCTTCTATTTATATGTTGGTTATTTTGGGCGTTGGCTTTGGATAAGATATTGCTAAGACATATTTGTCTAATACATTTACATCACTTATTTCCTTTTAATATTATGCTTCAAACTTTTAGGCAAAAGAATAAAAACAACTAGGAAATTGTGCCAAGAAATAATATATGCAGTAAGCATTTATATAGTTGCTTTGGGTAACTTTTCAGTTTTCTAGCCTCTCTTCAGAAATTCAAAGAAAAAACTGCTTAGGAAATACTATATTTCTCTCTTCACAGAATTTCTATTAAAAAACAACCAGTACCAGGGAAACTTTGGGGGTACTGGAGTACTTCAAGGACTTCAAGGAACTAGAAGGATTGCCATGCATGTTGTTTTGTCATCAAGTAGTTTTCTTTCTTTCTTTAAAAATGCAATTTATGTACCTCTGCTGATTCAGCAGTCTGTTGGAAGTTTTTCTGGGTGAGGTTTAGCCGACCTCCCACTGTTGTGGAAATGTTTTGACTATATATTGATCTGCAGAGAAGTAGTGAATAAAAAGGGAGGGGCATGTGGGTAGTGCACAAATGCATTCTGAGAACAAAAAGAAGTAACAAAGAATAAAGGATAGGTAAGGGCCGGAAGATTGGCTGAATGCTTATTGTGGGCAAGGAACACACTAGTTTTATTCACATCATCTCATTTATTTCATTGATTTATTATCTCACAACAGGCTTCACAGGATTCACCAGCCCTTCCCGCTCTCTTCCCCTTCTCAGTAATAGCATCTCCATTCTTCCTGCCATCCAGGCAAAAAACTCTGGGAAGGGCTTCCCTGGTGGCACAGTGGTTGGGAGTCCGCCTGCCGATGCAGGGGACGCGGGTTCGTTCCCCGGTCCGGGAAGATCCCACATGCCGCGGAGCGACTGGGCCCGTGAGCCATGGCCGCTGAGCCTGCGCGTCCGGAGCCTGTGCTCCGCAACGGGAGAGGCCACGACAGTGAGAGGCCCGTGTACCAAAAAACAAAACAAAACAAAACAAAACACTCTGGCAACACTCTTTACTTCTCCCCTCTCTGTACATCAGCAATGTTGTTGACTGGTCCTTCAAAATCTACCCGGCACGCCATCACCTCTCAACACCTCCACACTGACACCATTTTCTAAGTCACCATCATTTTCTGCCCGGATTACAGCAAGAGCTTCCTAATTGCACCTCCGACCCCGTCTCCCTTGTTGACTCTCCACAGTCTACCTTCCACCCAGCAGCGCTAGTGAATCTTTTAAGACAGGTCAGATCATGTCAGTCCTCTGCTCCCAGCTCTGTAATGGAAACACATAACAAACAGGCCCTGTAGGATCTAGTCCTGCCTCCTCCTCCCCTCCCCGCGGCTCCCTGACCTCCGCTTTTCCCATGCCCCCCCGCCCCCCGCCCCTCACCTCGTCACACACCCTCTTCGTCTTCGCTAAGCAGGTTCCACTGCAGGGCCCTTGCATGTCTGGTTCCCAAAGTCTTCTCCAGACACACACATGGCTCCCTCCTTTCCTTAAGATGTTACATTATCAGACTGGCCTCTGCTATGCACTCTATAAAACTAATCCCTCTCGTCGTTCTCTACTTTCCCACCTTGACCTATTTTTGTAATATTATTTACTGCCACCTAACATTTTATATATTTATAGGTTTATTTTCTGCCTTTCTGCACTGCAGTGGAAAGCTCAGGGAGTGCAGAGTGATTCACTGGTCCCCAGCCATTAGAGCAATGTCAGGCACATGGTAGGCACTCCACATATTTGCTGAATAAATAAATGAACATTCCTATCACCAGGTAACAAGAAACCAAAGTAATTTACTCAAGGTCACCTTGAAAGTGGCAGAGCTAAGATTCAAAATTCCACAGACTCCCTGTACTTTTCTCCCTGTATTAGACCCTCCAGGAAGGTTTTAAGGTAATCTTAAGCCATCTAAAAAATATCATTTCTGATGTCCCAGGGAAAGAGTCAGAGATCTGATGATGAAGATTATATACCTGAGTTGGCTGGACATCTCCTTTGAGGATATTTTCTCCAGTAGCTCCATTGGTTTTCCCATTAGAACACTAATAGGCAAAGTTTCTGCTAATACTTTTTGAGTTTTGTCTACAGATATGTCACACAAGCAGCAAACAATGGAGAGTCTGCCTACATGACCAGAGTCTTGGTGTTGTAATTAAAATAAAACAACAAAGCTGATCTGACCCTTAGTATTAGCATACATAATCATAATTCTATAGCTTGGTAATTAATTCACTCACACAAATTAACAGTTGCCAGTTTTCTACCTTACAAAAGTATGTTTTAATTGCCACTATATTTTTACATACCTGTGCCTGCTAGCCCTAGTTGTACCACTGTTATGTGAGGCCCTAGACCACTCTCTTGCATGCTCTGGATCTCAGACTCTCAGTTGTAAAAAGGACGGGGAGGGGCACTAAGTGTTCCTTGTGCCAGGCTGTGAGCTAGTGTCTCAGCCCCAAGCCCACCCTCCTGTGCTGGTCTGTGATCCTGAGGCTGGGGCTCTCCAGAATACATCTTCCTTTGCCTGATGGGCTCTGTCAGTATAGAGCCCCAGGAGGAGAGTAGGACGCAGGAGGGGAGAGAAGGCCTTGCTCCCTCCTGTTTGCCTGCTGGTCCTGTGAGCTGCAGCTCAGCAATGGTTCTTCACCACAGCTTTGGCAGTTGGTCCCAGCCTTGTGTTCTCTTTTTGTTTTTTGTTGTTTTCCTTCACTTGCAGACCAGCCTCCTGGGACCCCCTCAGAGAAAGCAGCAGCAGGCAGGCAGTGTCCTCAGAGGTCTGAGTCCCAGCTCTGTGGCTCCTTCTTAGGAGCTTCTAGATTCTCTTCCCTTTGCTCCTCCAGTCCAAGGGGTCACACTTGCTTCTTGCAGTGACTACCTCTGTGTTGCCTCAGTGCCCCTTTTTTACTTTCACAGCTCTTGCTAAGTATAAAAATGTTTTTTTTTTTAGTTTTTTAGTTTTCTTTTTATAGTTTTGTGTCTTATTCTCCATTTCTTCTTTCTGTGACCTTCTAGGATTGACATGATTCCATGAAATAATTTTAGGGTCATGGAACAATTATCTATTAAGAGTGTTTGAGGAGTTACAATTTTTTTTCTTTATTTTAAAATTATTTTTTAATCCGAGCAACACTAGAATATAAAAGAAATTAGTTAACATGGAATAAATTGATGATATATTTTACTATCAAATAGTTCAAAAATTCTTTCCCCCTCTAAAAATCAAAACAAAAGAAAACAAACAAATTGCATCCTTTGATCAAAATGTTATAAAACTGGAAATTAACAAAAAGCATAGCTACATAAATGTATCCATTAGAGATTTTTAACTGTATTCTTTTCAATAAAATTGGAGTTGAAGATGAAATCAAATTTGAAATTTTAGCTTATGTAGAAATAAATGACAGTAAGTGTATAGTACCTTTCTTATCAAAACCAATGGGATAAAACCAAAGGATTATTCAGAGGAAAGGTTATAGTCTTACTTGCATTCTATTAGAAAAAAAAAGGGAAATAAATGGACTATTTACCTAAAGAATCTAGACAAAAGAGATAAAAATGGAACCAAAGACAGTAGAATTAAAAACTTAATAAATAAAAATGAAAAAATACCGCCAAAGAGAACATTCCTAATAAGCATATGGTTCATGCCTCTCAGGCCTTGGCGTCCCTCAGGTGTCCATCCTCCCCAGGCTGCCGTTCTTTGGCCGTGGCTGCAGGTATGTAATGGGTGATGTTGGCCAAGGGCCTCACCCACCTAAGACTCAGTTTTCTCATTTGGATAGGGCCCACCTGTCTCACAGGTCTGTTCTAAGTATAAAGCAATACAATGGATTTTAACATGATTTGTAAACTAAACACTAAGAAGTAAATATAAGGTTTTGCTATAATTACTAGAAGTAGGTGAAAGGAGGAAGGCATGAAGAGAAGGAATGACTCAGAGAAGCTCATTACAGGTCTAAACACAACAACATTTCCTATTCAACAAGTTGCTGGGGGAAGAAATACAAAACATCTAGCACGTCTCACACATTTTATGTCCTTAATCATTATTTGTTGCCTTCTCTTCCACATCAACTCCTGCAACAAGGAAAAGCAGGTGAAAATGTGTGCCTCACTCCTAGAAGTCCAAACTTAGACAATTCTCAGTAATCCTACAGTTAAGGTATCCGATTTTTGCAAGTTCTATCTATCTACTGAGATATTCAATGAGGAAAGCATGGGTTATGGATATGGGGAATGCAAGGATGAATAAACCCAGTCCTAGACCTCAAGTAGCTTTATGTCTCCTACCAGAGACAACACATACACAGAGATGTCTAAAAGCAGGTAGAATGAAGTAGGGGATAAGAAAATGGGAATTCTGAGGGAGTGATTTCTTTTGGGCTGGGGAAAGTGGGAGAGAGATGGGGAAAGTTTTCCTAAAGGACACAGAGGCATTTAGGTCTTGGAAGATAAGAAGAATTTGGAGGTGCAGGGTCGGGGGTAGGGAATTCAATGTGAGTGAAGGGCGAAAGCTAGGAAACTATGTGGCATGTCCCAGGAACATGCAGTTTACCTGCACACGTTGGGTTTGAATCTGTTATAGGTTAGGGAATAAATACACGTTGAATTAATTAATTACATTTTTCCAAATATTTCAAAACTTAGAAGAAACATCTAATATGCTCTATGTTTAAAATGATCAAACTAATTATTATAAGTATGAAAGTATTTCTCTTACATGCTGTATTAGTCCTAGTATCCATAAAATAGAACTATGAAACATCTAGTATGTTGATCTTCTGCTGGCAAACGTTACTGCATTTTCTTTCCTAACTGAGCTAAAATCTGATCATTCTGCTTCCATCTCTTCTGAAAAACACAAGCGGTCATTAAATGCAACTATGAGGGTTGCAGGTCTAAGGTTTGGGTTCCAAGTTGTATTTATGGGGCCCTGTAGCAATGACAAGTGGAACCAAGTACATACATCCAGATCCACAGGGAGGGAGCATGCTTAAAAATATCTGAGAACTAAAATAGATAAGGAGCTCTGAAAGAAATTAAGAAGTGGCTTAGAGAAAATAATAATAAGAGTTTCTGACTCACACGTGTGCTCAAAATTGCCTATCAGTTTGCACAGTGAGCTTTCAGTGGTGGGCAAGATCGCTGAAGAGCTGTCTGCAAGGACTCATTTGTGCAATTTTGAATAAGAACTAGAACCGATACTTCATGACACTAACTAAAAGAGCTGTATGAGAAACCACAAAGAGGTATACAGTTAAATTCAAATTATTGGCAGGCAAAGAAGTTTAGGAAACAGCATGAGGAGGTCTGTAATTCTTTGGGAAGAATAATGATTCTGCCGGCAAGTAAATTCTTTCCAGAGAGATCAATTTTTTTTTAATAAATTTATTTTATTTATTTTTATTTTTGGCTGCATTGGGTCTTCGTTGCAGTGCGCGGGCTTCTCATTGCAGTGGCTTCACTTATTGCGGAGCACGACACGCGGGCTTCAGTAGTTGTGGCGCACGGGCTTAGTTACTCCGCGGCATGTGGGATCTGCCCGGGCCAGGGCTCGAACCCGTGTCCCCTGCATTGGCAGGCGGACTCCCAACCACTGCGCCACCAGGGAAGCCCCAGAGAGATCAAATTTGAGAGGACAATTAGCTCCTTTTGGTTAACAGAACACCATTTACACTGTTCTCCATGATTCCCACTTCTGGACCTTCTCAGAAAGCATTAGTGTTACTAATGCTTGTGTATATACAGTATTTAGTAACATTAACCTATGCTTACACACATCACACACAAACCTATGCTTACATGACATCAAGGTTCATTGTGTGGTTGTAAATTATGTGAGAAAAAATGTACTACAATGGGTATCAGGAGACCTGGGTTCTATCTGGCATAGTTCAGACACTTAACTAGTTGAATGACTAATGCAATTCAAATTCATTGCCTGGTCCATTGTTTTCTTCTCAAAGAATTGAAGAAGATGGTCTGCACTAGTGTTCTTTAGATTGGGGTATGCAAGAAACCCACTGAAGCGTAGAAGAAAATATAAGAACTTCATAAATTTTTTTAAACTTTTTATTTTATATTGGAGTACAGTTGATTAATAATGTGATCGTTTCAGGTTCATAACTTTTAATTAGAACTTTTGTGTATTTTAAGGTAAGTAAGTACCATTGTGGGCAAAAAAATATGCTCATGTGCAGATACGTGCATGATAAAACTATCTTATTTTATTTTTTTATGATAAGGGTCAAGAAACTGTGGTAAATACTGCTCTAGATGATCTCTAAGCACCTTCCCCATCTTAAGTGTCTGTGATCTGAACTGCTGTTTTTACATTTGCTTCAAGGACTGCATATATGGAATTGAAGAATTACATGGTACCCCCACGTCCTCATGTGGACTTCCTGGCAACTAGATTACCTTCTCGACCTAGATTTCCTCAAGGGCTGGGTCTATGACCTCCTTCTTTGTATTGCTCCCAATCCCATAACAGTGCCCAGTAGACATCAGACACTCAAATGCAGGTTTGTCAAAGTAACGAATCTCTATTTCAAGAAATATTTATCTGCTCTAAAAAGAGAACGAAGGAGAAATTATTTTTGATCCTCACATACAAATAGATGTTTATCTGGATTTATTAGTGGCAGAGTCTATTTTCTTCTAACATTTAAATTTTCTTATTCAAGACTATTGTCACGTACGGTCTCTGCTACTGATAACATTATTCAGTGGTTCTTTTCTCATTAAAAGTTGATGAAGACTTCAGATACAGAAGCTGAAAAATAAACATCTGTCACATGGAGGATGATTTTCTTTGACATTAAATGCAGACTTGAGGGGTTTCTAAGACTGGAGAATATTGCGTTTTTGGACAGGAAATATTGATTATATCATCAGAACACAGAAAAAGAGCGAGTGAGAAAGAAAAAACTGTGTCTTGCTCTCAGGCGGCACTCTGAGGGGTTTTAAGGTTGATGGGTTATTTTTCCATGACACACTTTTATTTATTTTTGATCTAGTAAAACGAGACGTTTCTGACAGGTTTCCTACCACCACTGCTGAACGTGAACCTGGAACTGAGAAGTCAAAGATTTAACGAAATGGAAAACTCCTTCAGGGAATATGAAGGATTCCAAGTTTGCAAAGAATACAATTACTGTCTAGTTTACTATATTTGGCAATGCTACGGTTGGCAGATGAATGATGAGTCTGTGGGATACAAGAATATCAATATAGAAAACAGCACAAATCTATGTTCTTCTTTCTAGATCCTCCAGTGCAGAGGGTAGGCATGCATTTAAGATTACTTCCTGTCTATGTTGCAAGGTTTATAAATTTCCATTTAAAACAAAAAATTCCTTAAATAATGTAGTAGTGAGTACTTATGCAAATTAACTTGAGGTCTGGAGGAGAAGAAAAATATCCTTTTGTTTAGATCCCTGGCTTTCCACCTCAAATGTTGGTACTGTCAGGTTTACTCCTTCTTTTCAGTTTTCATTTCCTTGGAGTCGCTTAATACATGTACACCAATGTCACCTAAATCTCTAGTCAGCAGCCTCATCCCAGATATCCATGTCCAATTGACCACTGTACCTTTCCATGTAGAAGTTCCATACTTGTATAGAATCCAGAAGACTTTCAAATGGACTAATTTTTTTTTTTTTTTTTTTTCCGGTACGCGGGCCTCTCACTGTTTTCTACACGCCTGTGCAGGACATGAGGAACTTTCTCTTTTCCCTATGGCTGCTGGCACCGTGAGGAGATGTTAAGTAAAGACAGAAAACATTTACAGTGAAGAAAGCAGAGGTAAATTTGTCCACTACTCAAGTTACATGTGCAAGATTGTTTGAATATTGAAATGATGAGCTATTTGGTTCAAGAAAGTGCAGGTGTGAGTTAATGAGTTATGCTAGGAGATGTATTTTACACCTGTGTTTATTGAGATGGCGTCTTTGCGTGTTTGCCCTTGGTTCAGCAAGCTAGTTAATAAATCCCCTTGAGAATTTTGGGTGTCTATTGCTACAGCTTGAATGCCTAATAGTTTGAGCCTCTGGCTCTATTTTTGGCTTGGAAAACACTCAGTGCACCTCATTTGTTGGTGAATTGTTGGCTAATTAAGTTGGATTCATATGGTCCTGTCAATATGAAAGCAAGAACAGTTTGAAGCTGAGATGTCAGCTAATGACATGTATTTAGAAGCTAAAACCGGCCAGATTTGATTTGAGAAACAATTTAAACTAAGTCCCTCCTGGTGATTTGTTTTATTTACTGAGATCTAGAAATATATTTCCCATCCAGTCATGCAATGCATCAGTGGCAAGCCAAATGGAACACATTTATCTCTGAACTAGAAGCCTTCTTAAGAGTTTCAGACAAGTATTTGCCAAGGCGAGAGATGATGGAGATGAGAAGTAATGAGCCAGCTTACTTACTCAGATCAAGTAAAGTCTCAACGTGTCCAGTAATAGTCAATTCATTTGGAAATCTTTCCTCGTCTGTTGCCAAAAAGAAAGACATTCCCAGTTTCCCCTTTTCCCAACTACTTATTCTACAAAAGCCTTTCAAGAGCTGACCGGACAGATAAGCAGGACCTGAGCTTTCAGGTGTCAGCTTTTCCTTATCATGACAATGTAATTAGGCCCTTGTCATTTGAGACCAATGGGGCAACAAGGCTGGGTGACGTCATTGAGGTGAATTGACTGTTTGTGTCGTGCTTCATGTTTGTGTGTGCTGAGTTCTTCTCTCGTTCAGACATCTTGGTCAATTCCTTAGTGAATGAGCCAGAGCGGCATTTGTTTTTACCCTTCTACATTCAAAATTTTTTTCAGAGTCTCTTACTCTCTAGAGTCAGACTACAAAGCCCAATAGCATTGCTTAGTACAGTAATCAGGACTTTTTTTCTTTCAGATTTTTACACGTTTGTTTTCTTAGATGGAAACTATTCTAAGCTGAGTAAATAGTGGGCTATACTGTTTAACTTTTTGTATGAGAAAGTGAGGGATGCCAACGGCCTCCCTCCTCCTCCTTCACTTCCAGCTGACATAAAATATGTCCCAAGAACCTAAAAATGGAAGCTGCCTTTATTACAACAGTGCCTGGAAGCAGAGAAATCATTAGATGCAGTGTCAATGTTGCCATTAGAAATCTTACTCTTTGGGTGTTTAATGACAGTCCCTGAAAGTTTGCTTCTGGCAAAAACCTGACCTCCAGGGCTTCCCTGGTGGCGCAGTGGTTGAGAGTCCGCCTGTCGAGGCAGGGGACACGGGTTCGTGCCCCGGTCCGGGAAGATCCCACATGCCGCGGAGCGGCTGGGCCTGTGAGCCATGGCCGCTGAGCTTGCGCGTCCGGAACCTGTGCTCCGCAACGGGAGAGGCCACAACAGTGAGAAGCCCGTGTACCGCAAAAAAAAAAAAAAAAAAACCTGACCCCCAAAGTCTCAGCTGGGAAACAAATTATAAAAATGAATTTTCAAACCACCTGTCCAGCTGTGCTTTTTGGTTATCTTTATAAACTGAAAAGCAGCTTCTACGACAGGATTCAATGCCACCAGAGATTATGCTATAAATAATACTGCTGAATTATTTTCAATATTCAATTTAAAATAATGGCTCAGTAACCTAATGACTTTTAGAAAATAGGCCAAGAAAAATTCTACTTGATCAGAAATTAGGTATGCATGTGTACCAGGTACCTGACAGAGAGAATACCTCAGGTCATGTATTTACTCAAAAGCCACATTTTGTATGTGTGCCATGTCCTTCCACTACAAAATAATAAAATCTTTTTACCTCAGCAGTAAAGAAAACTGAGATACCAATTAACAGGGTGACATTCCTATCCTTCAGCAAGTTAGCAGAAGAACTAGAAATCCGAGACATACCCCTTAGTGGCTGATTTTGTAATTAGGGCAGAAACTTCCATATACGTTCTCTTCCTTCTATGCTCTCCCAGCTTGTGAGGACTCCCTAAAGTCCATTTCCGTCTACACACCCTTATCTTCTAGAAAGACTTCTCACTTGCATTTGATATTCTGCCCAGTCTTCGTAAATAAAAGTTTTCTCAGACAGCACTTGTACATTTCCAGTAGCAGAGCATCAGACCTTTGGGTAATAGAAATGCCAACCTTCATTTGCATGTCTAAAAGCCACTCGTTTCCATAAAGCTAAGTGCTTCTGTGTGACTATTGAACATTTGCAGGTGCACTTTCTAAGAGACTGAGATGAGGCGGCTGCAAATGTGGCCCTTGAAGTAAAAGATGATCAAAATAAATCAAATGATCATCATCAAATTAGTAACAACTAAAAGTGAAAGCAGCAAATGTGGTCATGAGCAAGCCCCACCCACCACACTGAAGTGTTCATAATGAATCTTATAAGGCGGCGAATCGAAAAAGAATTATGAAGACTGTGCAAACGGTCTCTGTAAGCTTGAATGTTTTTGTTTGTCTGTCAGTATGCACCTGGCATGAGATGGTCCCAAGCATCCTAGCCTAGAGGCTGTGCTGTCTTTGAGCCTCTCTTCCCTTCTGAATTGTCACCAAGTTATGCAGCTTCTTTTGTTGAAATACCTCATAGATTATTCCTTCCCTTGTACTATTTAGATTTTTTTGTTTGCAAGCAATAAACACTGATTCTGGCAACTGTAATCAGAAAGGAATTTATTGGAGGGAAGAGGCATAAAGGCAGCTCCAGGGATCTGTGGCAGGAATAAGTAGAGGGTCCCAATAGGGTTTTGCTGTTGGAAAGTCTGGGTGCCAACAGTTGTATATACTTCTAACTCCCTCCTAAAAGTTCGTATCACAGGGAAGGAGTGTCTGTTTGACCTAGCTTCGGATGCCCCTATTCTCTTTGGCAGGGGAGGGTGGGGTACTTTGGTTAAGAAGATGGTATCTGATGGAGGAGGGGTAGTTCCCCAAACAACATCAGGATGCTATTCTCAGTGAAAGGGAGAACGGGTGCTGGGCAGCCAAAGCCGACATATGCCCACCATATTCTTTTAGATTAGGCTCTTGTTTCCCAAGGTCTCCACGTCTCCATTTTAACCTAAGAGTTAGGGAAATGAAATTGCAGATTAATGTAATTTATGATATATCCTTTAGTTGATGTATGAATCTGCTCTGAAATACCCTGACCGGTGGACATAAAGAATCTACAAGGGCTTCCCTGGTGGCGCAGTGGTTGAGAGTCCGCCTGCTGATGCAGGGGATGCGGGTTCGTGCCCCGGTCCGGGAAGATCCCACATGCCGCGGAGCGGCTGGGCCCGTGAGCCATGGCCGCTGAGCCTGCGCTCCGCAACGGGAGAGGCCACAACAGTGAGAGAGGTCCGCGTACCGCAAAAAAAAAAAAAAAATAGAATCTACAAGAATATTATCAGGCATAAGGCACTCACTAACTCATAAAACAGTCTGTTATTCAGGTTTTAGAAATTTTTCATTTTGTTAAACTAAAATCATTCATTCCATTGCTCAAAAGATATTGAATGCCTAGCATGCTTCAGCCACACTGCTGGTGTTGATATAGTCCTCACAAACCTGATAGTCTAATATAATTTTGGCCCATCAATCCAAATTCTACACATCAGCTATGGTTCTATATTTCAGAACTGCGGAGAGTAAATCAAATAGCATGGTGAGGTCTAGATGCACATAAACAAACAATAGCCTTCCGGAAACTATAATGGAAGAAGTTTCCATTCATCATAGTATGCCAAAATATAAAATAGCTTAAAAAGTACTTAACAAGAAATTTGTAGGTCTAATGTGAAGACACCTATAAAGATTTACTAAGGGCCATAAAAGATGAGTTGAATAAATGGAGAGACATAACATATTCCTCTGTGGGAAGACTCAACACTGTAAAAACACCATTCCTTGTCAAATTAATCTAAAAATTTCATACAACCCCAATCATAATCCTAAAGTTATTTTCTGCTTGAAACATAAGAGAGTTATTTTAAGTCATTCTGGAATATAAATATGTGAGTATAGCAAAGAATCTCTTGAAATTGCTATTAAAAGGAACCATGGAGTTGAAATGATGAAAACAGTAACGACCAAGAGCTCAGCGGAACAACAGAAAGCCCAGAACATATATACACATATATGTACCTACATACATGGACATTACATTGTAAGTTCATAGGTTAAGTTTGAAGGGTGTTAGGATGAGTGAGTAACAATCTAGGGAGAAAATCAAATCCCTGCTGTATCTCGCACCTCATAGCAAGACAAGTTCCAGATGGATTCCAATGCAAAAATAAAACCAGACGAATATTAAAAAAACGTATACATTATTATTAATAACAGTGGGCTTTATAAGTAGAAATCAATAAAATCTTGGGCTTTCGAAGGAAGAGATAAAATTAACCACATGAAACTTGAAAATGTCTATACCAACATTTCCCTTACATAAACAAATAAAGCATAACATATTTAAAAGGTAAAGCCGTGAATTGGAAAATATTTATAGCCTACATGACAGTCAAAAGGTTAATATTTTTTAATAGATAAAGAGCTTCTAAAATTTAACGTGACAAAAATAAGCACTTCAATAGGAAAAAAGGACAAAGGTCATAAACAGGTAGTTCACCAAGGGAGAAATACAAATTGCCAATGACATATAATTAAAATGATTTCCTCAGTAAAAATATAATGAATTTAAATCAGAATAAGATGGAACTTGATTATCAAATTAGCAGGGGTGAATATGAGTTCGGGTGATGAAGATGTGAGTGAGTGAGCTCTCTCTTACATCGTTGGTGGAAGTATAAAGGAATGCAAATTTTCTGGAGGATAACTTGGATAAATTTTTCCAAGACATTAAAATGTTAGCATTCTTATTAACCCAGGAATTTTATTTTTAGTCAGTTATATAAATAGAAGTTCATACATCAAGCTATAAGGATTACCATTGCAATCAAATTAACAATGTTGAAAACTATAAACAATCAAAAGGTTGGTGTAATAAATTATGGCAAGTTAATATGATATAGTACTAGGCAGCAATTAAAAATAATAATATAGAAGAATATTTAATGCCATGAAAAACATTCATTATAAATTGTTAAGTGAAAAAAAGCAAGTTACTTAAAAATAAAAATGTAATTACATATATGTATGCATGTATATATTTACTTATGTATATGTATTTGCATATAATTAGATCAATTCAGACAAATACTAACAATAGTTATTAATAGGCAGTGAGAATACAGGTAACTCTAATTTTATTTCCTTCTGTAAATCTACATCTTCCACATTTTCTACAATGTATATGCCTTACCTTGGTAGTAAGAAAAAATAAAAAAAAGTATATTCTTAAAACAGATATATTTTGTTTAAAGCATCAGAAATCCTTTTTTTTAAATGAAATCTTAGGTGAACCCAATCTATGGAACCAATAAGAGGGGTGAAGTAGGGGTGGTAGGCCTAGAGGCCTGCTCCCTTGATGGGCACCCTTGAGCCCTCACCTAGCAATGTCAGGGCTGGGGGAATTCTGCTGAGAACCCGATGTGTGTAAACACCATTTCTAGGTCCTACATGATTTGTTCTCAGTGAACCCATACACGGCCCCAGGATGGCTGGTTACCATTACAGTTACTCATAAACTATTTAATAGCTCATTTCATTTAGTTCACTACATTCATTGACATATGTTCATTCGTTAAGCACTTTCTGAAAATTTTTCTAGATTTTAGCTTTGCGTTATAGTAGTTTACTTGTGGATTAGAGATAAAAAGATTTTCTTACTGCATGAAATATCCTCAGAGAATACAATTTAATTCCACACCATCAGATTTTATTGAAGGTTGATATGAGAAATGATTACATGAAGAATGGATCTCCATCTTCCCTAAAACAATACATTGTCTGTTATGATGCTCAAAGGCCCTTACATAAAGATGTGTGTGATAAATTCCCCTAAAGTTTTAGAAAAAAAGGTTGCCCATTTTTATAAATAATTGTGACTTCCTTTTATAGTACTGTATTATTCCTATATAACTCATCATGTTTCCCTTTTGGCTTTGGCTGCCAGAAAGCTCAGAGCTGTATTTATTGCCAAACCACAGCAATGAACAGCTGCCTCATTTTGCAGAAAAACTCTATCCCAAAGCACTTGAGTGTCTAGCCTCAACTAAATGGTCCCATGATACGCATGGCTCAGGCTATGAGTTGTCTCAAAGCCAATTTAGAAATAGGCAAGGATTAGATAATAAACAAACACACACATAAGTAATTTGGACTTAGCAGGCTTGGTCTTCGGCAGTACAAAACGCTCACACCTGAAGTTTGATTTGTATCAAATGCCTTTCGGGCATGTTGCTTAATCTGGAGTACTGTTCTGGATGAGCGCTCCCCTGGGTGCAGACGTGGACGTTTGGGTCTTTCTGCTACCAAGGCCCACACACGCATCCACCTACCCCATGATGCTGGCTCCTTAGAAGTGATCTGCATGGTATCCAATAAGGATATCAGGTCAAAAAGCATAGCAAAAGCGCAAGGCACAGATAAACTAAGAGTTTATACGTGGGACCATAACCTTAAAAACATTTAAGAAAACGAGATATTGCTGAATTGGATCAGAAATAGACAATCTTCACAAACAGGAAACAATCTTAAGCACTGGGATATGTGCGCATAAGTGTGTGTGTGTGTGTGTGTGTGTGTGTGTGTGTGTATTACAATGATCAACAGTAGACTAAAAAATATCAGGTGAGTTAAGGTACTTCTTTACCTTTCCAGAAGGTCAAATATGTATTCTTATTGTTAACATTACTCACATCATTTTACAATATGGTAAGTGCTGAAAAGGTCATGGAATGTGGAGGAAAGGGAACCACAATTTTCTGAATGATGTATGTAAGTTGTTTCCTCCATTATTTCATTTAAGAGACACCAGTATCCTTTTTCTTTGTAATGCATAAGCTCTTTAGCAACCTTTCTAATAACACGGTAAGGCTCTAATATAATGGATGTTGTGTTAGAATGGTTTGGAATGATACTGGGCCTGGTAGGGTGGACTCTGGTAATGCAGTCTTGATTATAGTGTCATAATAACTGGCAGGTGGCTGTCTGTATCAGCAACAGACACCCTCAAAGCCTGTGGAAATAGCTTGGTTCCCATGGCTATGAAGTAAGGTGGGTCAGCTGCCCAGAGCAACAGATTATCATTACAAAAAAGATTTGCCATGGCTTTCACAGGAGAGGCCAACCATCCTAGAAGCAAATGGACGAGGCAGGCTTCTGGGGCCCCAAATATCTTCCTACTCCTGGGGGCCTGCCTCATATTCTATAGATAGAATTTCATTCAAGGTAGCAATGCTTGGTACCTATGAGCCCAGGCTCTAGAATCAGAACTCCTTATTTGAAATCCCAGCTCCACCACTTACTGTTGGCTGAGTAAACTGGGCATAGTCCCTAACTGTGGGTCCTTCTGTAAATGAACGAGAAAATCCATGAAAGGCAGTTAGCCAGCACTTGGCTCATGGTATGCTTTCACTATATATCAACTTTTATTATTATTTACACTTAAAGTACCACCTTTTAAAATGCAAGTACCCAGGGAGGCATACCTTATTCCCAGTTAGTACTTCGGAGCGGGGCAGGGGAATCTCACTTGAAAGTCAATTAAGATGTAGTGAGCAGCAAGGGATCCAGGACTGAAACCCAGGAGAAGCAAGGAACTAAGCCAAAGGAGAGAAACAGCTTTGAAATTTTGCTCAGAGCCACAGTGATTCTTCTACATGGAAAAGTACCCAATCGTTGCAGCTAGCCAAGCGCAAACCCTCGCTCTTGCAGAAAGGCAATCTAATTGCCGAATCCAGATACAGGATGCGTGGCACCTGGGACCTTAGGGACTGCCTCTCTATCAACTGCTCCATCTCAGAGGACTCTACATACAGACTTTCTACAGTAAGAGACATTAATTAAACCGTGAAGCCACCAAGTTAGCGCCTTGTTTTCTGGCCTGCCATGGAGTGTGTGCAAAGATTTTTAAACACGGCCCGTGTGTGGAGATGAGCACACCAGGAGAGGCTGCCTTCGTGAGTGTTGCTGTTAACAGCCAATGGAAAGTCACCACCCTTTCCCACAAAGCGGCTGTGCATCCCTTCACACTCTGAGCAGAGACTCTTATTTGTAATGTCATCCATCACCTCAGTATACCAGTCATTCATAGATTTCAACATCCCCTTCCTGACCAGCAAGGAGAGGAGAGGAAACGGCAGTTTGGAGACTTCCAGTTGAGCTGTTGGATAAATGGATGATATTTTTTCTTCTCCCCAGGGTGCCCAGGAGAGGCTGATTCTGACACAAACCTATAGAAAAGGGCCTCCATTTCACCTCCGGCTGGGTCAGGGAGGGGGGCATGGGGAGAGGTGGGGGGAACACATGTGTTCACACATCCAGTTTGCTGCGCTGGACGAAACACTGACCTGTTAGGCCAGCGGCCTCGGCAGACAGGAAGGCGCTCCAAGACAGGAGGAAAAACAGGCCCGTTTCCAGCATAGGGAACTCACACAGTTTGGTAAATTTGGTCAAGTGACAAAGACACGTTAAGGGAAATAACAACTGCTTTTATGAATAAATCTCCTTTTTGGCTGTGAAAAAATCTGGTTGTGTTTTAGATGAGAGAACTAATTTTCGGAGCTGGCTGTAACTGACTGAGACTTGACTTTGAAGGCCAGCAGGAATTGTGCTTCATTGCGGGCTGAACACTCCTATAAAAATGCAAACTGGTGTTCAGATAAAAAAGATGTCTCACTAAGAGGATAAAATCAGCTCAGCGTAGACACAAAACTTCTTAGATTTGGACTCAGCCCTTGGGGTGTGCCCCTCAGAGTACTGGCAGATCTGGGAAAACAAAGCCAAGGGGAGTGAGGCTGGGTGAGATGCTGCCAGTGTGTCAACACTGAAGGAGGCCACTGCTCCCCAGGGAGTGCTGGTCTGTGGACAGATCACCTTGAAGAGCCTTCTCTCTTGGGGATAGAAGCTGAATCAGGAGGAGCATTTATGTTCAGTGAGAGGGAAGCTGCCCGGACTCTCTTTGTAAAAAGTAGGATGGAGGAAAATGGGTGTTGCTTCTAGGTCAAGCAAGATGCCTTTGGCGGGCAGCGGTTCATTTTGGCCAGGACGACACTTGGTCAATAGTCTATAAGTTGCAAATAGAACAAAGGCACAGTGATCTGAGTCAGGCAGAGAGTGGGCTATGGGGAGATGATTAGGAGTTAGTGGTGGATGGAAAGGGCTACCTTGTAATTGTGTCCCACCACTAGGCGGAAAATGCCCTGACAGATAAAGAGATGTTAACGCTGTTGCATTTTTATGTTTCTACAACAAAGTGTAAGGAAGATTCCATATTAAGAGATGTTGGCAGCAGGGCAAGGAAGCAAAAAGTCTGACCTCTGCATTAGTAGATCTGGGTTTGAGTCTTGGCTCTGCTAGTCACTGGCTGTGTGAATTTCTGAGCAGTGTGTAACCTCTGTGAGCCTTATTTGTATCCCAGGTGAACTGGCAATGAGAATAATACCTACTCATACAATGTGCAGCATGCAATGGAGATATTAAAAATGTTTTGTAAAAGTCTTAGAAAGCACAAAATACTAAGGATCATGGTCATGGTTGGGAGTGTGGCCTCTGGAAGGCAACTCTACCTGGGCCCATATTCATGGTATCAGCTTAGACGGGCCACTCTGCGCTTTGGTTTCCATGTCTGAAAATGGGCATAATACTGCAACCTACCTCCTAGGTATATAAACCACTTACAATATGTTAAGCACTCAGAAGAGTGCCTGGTATATAACAAAGGATGTGTAAGTTTTTCAATTAGTGTGATTTAAATAAATTTGTTTTGTAAAACATCTTTTCTGGAAAGAGATTCAGTAAGGGTCTGGAAGCAATTCTTTATCTGGAGGAAAACATGGGCTGCCCTTTGACCCTTTTCAATGTCCCCTCTTCTTACTTGGAGGGAAGGCTTTGTTTCTAATGGGGTTTGTTCCTCTGAATTCCCTCTTCTAGTTTGTCGTAAAGAGAAGGCTCAGGCCGATTTGAGTAACAGAATACCAACTGGGCGTAAAGTGTTCTTCTCTTTCCATGGCCTCCAGAAAGTTGTTCAGTTCTGAGTCAAGCCCTAAGCTTGTCCGGAGCCCAGGGGCCCACAATCTGAGGAGCCTCTGCCTCATTGTGGACAAGGCATCCAGGTGGTTATGGTGGAGGAATGGACTGTGCCCCTGTCTCCTTCACAGCCTGAGTTTGTGACCCAAGGCCATCAGGTGTTGCCACTATTACCGAGCCCCTGTCTCTTCCTTTTCTCCACCCCTTTCCCCAGATCTGATCCAATATCAGAGCAGACTTCCAACCTCCAGGAATTTTTACCTTCCTTATCAATTTGTTTACTTATGTGTCCATACATTCCTTGCACACTGGGCAGAAAAAAGTTCCAATCTCAGCCCTTCCACCTCGTGCCGTCCCTGGGACCAAAGGCCTGGTTTTAAACCCCTGCCCTGAAATGTCCTAGCTGTGTGGACTTAGACAAGTTGCCTAACCTTATATGTCAGTTTCTTCAGCTGAAAATTGGGGGAATAACAGTATCTCCCTGCCAGGGTTCTTATAAAAACTATCTGAGATAATCTATGCAAAATACTAAGGACAATGGCTGGCACGTGGTACAGTTCTGAACATATGTAAGATGACATAATTAATATCATGTCCATTATTACTGATACGTGACTCAGAGTGAGCTACTTAACCTTCTTGAGCCTCGATTTCCTCCTGTGTAACCCGGTGTCTTACAGGGTTAATTCGAATAAGAAGATATATATAAAGGCCCATGCTAGACATTCACTAAACGTTGTGATCATTACTATTACTCTACTCCATACAACATGTGACCTCCATCGTCATTCCACTTAATAATTAAGAGGCAACAGGGAGTAGTGATCAAGAGCATGGTCTGTCTCTCGGTTTCACTCCTTGGGTTTGATCTTGGCTCTACTTCCAAGCTGTATGACCTTGGGCAATAGCTTACCCTTTCTAAGCTCCAGTGTCCAGTAAAAAAAGATATGACCATTGTGAAGGTTAAATGAGTTATTGCATGTAAAACAGGTAGTAGGGGGCCTGACATGTCTCCAGTACTGGGTAGTTTGTTAATCATTATTTTTAGTTGGAAGTCAGCCCTATATTTTCCGACTTACTTTTGTCAATGGAGTTGACATTCTCCAGGGTTTCCAGGACATGACTTTGGGGTGGTCTTTTGATTCTCTCCTCTTCCTTATCTCTTAGTACCAACCAATCACTAAGTCCTAGAGATTCTTCTAATCATTGGCCTCCTTCCCGATTTCCCCCCCACAGGTTATCATCACAGTTTTCCTTGATCTTAAGCTTCCTCCTCTCATTCACCCTACATACCAGTTCCTTATTTATGTTTTAAAAACAGGACTTTCATTGTGTCCTCTCTCTGTGGACTACAGAAAGATGCCCAGGCTCCTTTGAATAACACTCCAAGATACTCCACAAGCTGACTCCATCCCACCTGTGTCCCCTCATCTTCCACCGCTCACCAGCCTGAGCCCTCAGATCCTTTCAGGCACAACTGCCATGTGCCACGGCAGTGCCCCCTCCGCCACACCTTCATGAATGCTGGTCTTCTGAAATCTCTTATCATGTGGCTTTTGCCTGTATCCTACCCATCTTTCAGGTCAAGCCCAGGTCCTACTCTGCATGTAAATACTGCTTTTCAGATGATTTTCCAGAATCATAAGATTGGCCAAGAGTCTATTGGACTATCCCAGACACAGTGGCCTCATCATCATTTGAACTTTTATAATCTTACTAAGGTGGCTGCAGCTTTAGCGCTCACTTTCCATCCAACTCTTACTGTAGAGCTTGTCTTTCCAAGTTCATCATTAGTTGAAGGCAGAGTCCATGTTTTATTCATCTTCTGACTTATCTTAGAAAACTTTAGTAGAACCTAGCCTTTTAGCAGGTGTTCAGTGAACTGTTAGGCTAGTCCTCGTGAAAAGAGATCCCAACATTTTGCTTTCCTTGCCTTGATCCCTGACCCTTCTTGCATCTTTCTCCTTTCTTACTTCTCTTTCCCCCCCAAGGTCTCTGGTCCTTTGTTCTGCCTCTTCTCCGTAGCCTCAGTTAACACTTGACATTAGCCTTCTGGCTTTCCTCTTCAAATCTGACTTATCTTTGCCCCCATCCAACTGCTGTGAGTGAAGAGCTCACCAGACCAGCTTCTTTCCCCGGCTCAAATCCTCTAGGAGCTTTACCCATCCTCCCACGTCTCTGCTGAAGAAGAGGGAGTAAGATGACACAATTGCCTGGATATGGCAAACATCATTTCTGCTTGGCTTGCTGTTCCCCTTCCATAAAAGAGCCATGGATGCTCGTTTAAGCTCACAGTCATCTTTGGCTTGGCCAACCCTGTGAACTAGTGCTTGATACAAGTTTGAAAGGGAGGCAGAGAACACTTAGTTTATCACTCCCAGTCAATCATGCTTTATTCTTGACCTTAGATCTTCAGTTCTTCCTCTTGACCTCAATATATCCAAGCCTGATACCCGCTGGTCACCTATATTCCTAGGTGGGAATTTTTTTAAGACTGTTGCTATCCTAGGATCAGACAGTATGAGCAGTGCTAGAACTGGCCTTGGACAGGAAAAGAGCCTGGGCCCCCCTTCCACTGGTACCGACCTATGCTTCGAGGGGTGGCTCGGAATCAAGATGGCTCCAGTGGTGCCGTGCTGCGCTTGAACGAGACTATCTAACCATTTCCTGGCCTGGAATTTGTCAGTCCTCGGAAACATTCCGGGGAAGTTGACTGCTCTGAACAGTCCCCGGCTTTCCACACAGGACAAAGGATATCAGTGCCGTGACAACAGCATACGCAGACCCCATTGCAAATGAGCCGGCGAAGATCCCCAGGAAATTCCCCACGGACTGGAAGAATGCTGCAGCATCAAATGCATTCGGATTCTCCTTGGGACTGTAAATGGATATAGAACTGAAAAGAGAAGAGGGTGAAGGTTAGTCAGCGACTCCCATCTCATGGCCCAAACACCAGAAGTCAGAATTTAGCACCCACTTTTGGGAAGGGCACGTTTTCCTATGAGGTTAGGTGCTGGTTGGAAGCTTTCAGGGGAAACGGATGAGGACAGAGAGAGGTGGAGAAGGCAGAAAGCTTTCCGCTTCCTTACAACCCAATCCCATGGCATCTATATATTGCTGCCCGTCAGTAAACATTTTTATATAGGAAGGGTCGTAAGGAATATTGTTTCTGAGCAAACTAGGCATTAAAACATGGTAGGCGTATAAGGAATCTGCTGAAGAGATAGATAACTGTGAATTATTTAGTGGCCATATGTCTTCAGTGCTGTTAAATATTCACAAATGTTCCTGATAAAAAGTGCACTTTTATGGCCTGTGCACAAATGGGCGATACAAATCACAGCATGCACAAAATATTCTGCTGTGATCTTGTCATAAACCACAAAACATTGCTCCTCTCCAGTGTAACCCTTCAGAAACAGAGCCCAGAGGACGTTCAGAGCATCACGGTATTAACCCCTGGGGAGAGACAAACCCCTCATTTTCCCACTGAAACAAATGACAGCAGCTGCCTAAGGTCATCTTTTATACCCCAATTCCGATGGCTGCCAACAGATTTATATCCACAGAGAAAAATGAATCCACCAACAGGCAGTCTGCTTACTTAAATAGTTTTGAGGATGTCATATTTGCTATTTTCTTTTTGTAACCAGGGCCTCAAATCCCACAGTGTTAATGTAAAGGACAAGGTGTGTTCTATTTTAGGAAACATGAGCTCCGTATTGTAGCATCAAAATGAACAGATGTGCTAGAACCAGTAGCTTTCGGGAGACTAATGAAGTAACTTTTCAGGTTTTTTTGCTTTTTGCAGTTTTTATTTTAATACAAGGTCTTTAAAGCTAATCAGACAAAATCAATAGTTTCTCAGCGGCTGCTGGGAGGGACCTTGTAGCTCTTAGAGAGCAAACAGTACACCAGACACACACTGACTTGAGATTAGATAGGATTTTACAGAGATGTAACTGAATCTCTTGTGACGTGGATGATGAGAGTACGTTAACTCTCCGACCTGACTTTTTGTGTCTAAAGACTAGTTAAGAGAGAACAGGGGGAGTGGGTTCCAATTCTCCTCCAGGAAAACGTGTGGTATAAAAAAGGTAGTTTTAAATGTTTCTAGTTTTTCCCTGGATGTCTTTAAACCCCCAAAGTAGGTCAAACACTTCTGCTTTTTTTTTTTTTTTGAATTTTATTTATTTTTTTATACAGCAGGTTCTTATTAGTTACCCATTTTATACATATTAGTGTATATATGTCAATCCCAATCTCCCAATTCATCACACCACCACTTTCGCCCCTTGGTGTCCATACGTTTGTTCTCTACATCTGTGTCTCTATTTCTGCCCTGCAAACCGGTTCATCTGTACCATTTTTCTAGGTTCCACATATATGCGTTAATATACGATATTTGTTTTTCTCTTTCTGACTTATTTCACTCTGTATGACAGTCTCTAGATCCATCCACATCTCTACAAATGACCCAATTTCGTTCCTTTTTATGGCTGAGTAATATTCCACTGTATATGTGGACCACATCTTCTTTATCCATTTGTCTGTCGATGGGCATTTAGGTTTCTTCCATGACCCGGCTATTGTAAGTAGTGCTGCAATGAACATTGGGGTGCATGTGTCTTTTTGAATTATGGTTTTCTCTGGGTATATGCCCAGTAGTGGGATTGCTAGGTCATATGGTACTTCTATGTTTAGTTTTTTAAGGAACCTCCATACTGTTCTCATTGTGGCTGTATCAATTTACATTCCTACCAACAGTGCAAGAGGGTTCCCTTTTCTCCACACCCTCTCCAGCATTTGTTGTTTGTAGATTTTCTGATGATGCCCATTCTAACTGGTGTGAGGTGATACCTCATTGTAGTTTTGATTTGCATTTCTCTAGTAATTAGTAATGCTGAGCAGCTTTTCATGTGCCTGTTGGCCATCTGTATGTCTTCTTTGGAGAAATGTCTATTTAGGTCTTCTGCCCATTTTTTGATTAGGTTGTTTCAAACACTTCTGCTTTGATCATGTAATTGGATAAGGAAGATGAATGTGGATCTCAAATGGAGCCCTGTTATGTATATGAGAAAGGGATTGCCTTTGAAGTGTTCTTCTTTTTGTAAAGTGTTGTGCTTTGCAGAAAAAAAAGGAAAAGCAAACCCATATTTGGGTCCTTTGTAGCTGACAGTCCTGGGAAAGGGTGTAAAACCCCATGGCCATTCGGAAACTTGGTGCCCATGGCTGCGTGTGTAAAAAAAAACAGTCGTGATGAGGAAACATTCCAGTTGCTATCTGTCTTTCAAACAAAGGTTTTTGCACAGTAACACAGTTTTGTAAATAATTCTGTTAATTCCTAAGGCTGCTCCCGGCAGATCTGATCCTTAGAACAGGCATCTCTTCAACCCCATCTTCACCTTTGCACTCGCTGGAAGTGTTTTCTCTGTCCCGATGCTTCCCTAGCTTGAAGCACCACCATCACTTCTTTTGGCCATATTCCGTATCATTACTTATGTAATGTTTGTTCTTAAATCAACTCATTTTTATTCAAATGCAAAAGCTTTTTTATATAATATTTACGAAATCATAGTTTTGAGTTGCTTCATATATTGCTTTTTAATACACATGAGATTATGTAATTATTAAATTTGAAAAACAAAGTTCCCCTTTGTGTCACCTAAAATCATCTGGGTATCTCCACTGGTTCATAGTCTGCATTTGGGGAGATGCTGTTTTCTTCCTGGGCTCTGATCCCCACCCAAAAGGGTGCAGCCAAATTTCATACCTTCCCTGTGAGATCTGATTGAACTGAAGGGAAGAGCTTACTTAATTCTCCTTGACCTATGGAGACTCGTTCATTGATTTGCCAGCCCTACAGCACTTCAGGATGTTAGTCGAGATGCATGGGGTACCTGCTATGTATCAGGTGATGGATTCGATGCAGGGAGTGGCGGGCAGGCAGGGAAGGGCATGGAAAGGAGAAGCAGAACTTGAGTCAACAAACATTTTACTGACCATATGCAAGGCATAGGTGGAGACGCCTAAGATAGAGAAGACAGCTAGCTCATGTCAGTCACAGCGCTGAGCGTGATTGTGAGAGATGTGCAACATTTAATGGGGCAAATGAGGAAAGGGGCACTAGTTTAGAATAGAGGGGATGGCATCTGATCAAGTCAGCAGTCAGTGATGGGCAGCAGGCATTCCAGGTAGTGGAAAGAGTGGAAGCAAAGGCAAGGAGGCAGGACAGTTGAGGGCACTTCAACGTGGAACTATATAGTGATGGCTGGAGCCTGGCAGCATATATGTGGGCACTGGCGGAGGGGTAAAGGCAGGTAGCTGGCATCACTCAGAGTTTTAAATTCCACCTAAAGAATATACAAAAGCCCTCACATTTATGTAATATTTAGTCCTCTCATGCCTGCATTATAACTGTATTTGATCCTATAACATCTCTGCCAGGTAATTAGGGCAGGTATATGGTTATCCGTCTTTTTCTTTCTTTTCTCCCCCCTCCTTTTTAAAAATAAAATACAGAAACGAAGAGGCAGAGAAATGAAGATCATATAGCTACTAAGTTCAAAATGTAGATTTCTTGTTTCTCCCTTGAAAAAGTGATCTTGTTGGGGGGCAAACATGAACCCACATCAGGACTGTTGAGTGAGTGTGGTTCTGATTCTAAGGGCAATAGGAGTTCAGGCACCAGAACCTTGGATTCCATGTGTGGATGGAACACGAGAAGGAAGTACTCTCCCATGTGCCAGGAGAGTGTGGAGCACCTTGCATGGGGCGACAGAGCCCTCCTCTCCCATCCCACTAGCAGGTGAGACGCAGGGCTCCTCCTGGAAACCTGCTTTCGTGCCTGCCTTCTGCTCCTGGACTTCAGCTTTGCTAGGCCTGGCCTGGGTCTTTGTCCTGCTTTTATGCCCAGGACACAGCCTGATGCCCGGCCCGTGGCAGGCTATATAAAGGTTGAGGGAACGAGGGCAGGCTGACTGGAAAGCAGGAAGGAAATAAGGAAGAAATGCAGGAGGAGAAGAGGCTTGCAAAAGCTAGTCATCTCTCAAATGGATCATCATCTACAAGAGTTTTTATTAGGCATTGACTATATGTAGTCCTGTTGTGGGTACTTTTAGAGTTATCAATGCAAGCTTGAAGTTAACACTTGAGACTCTTAGCTTGAGCCTCAAAGATCTCATCCTTATTGGCTGTATGGCCTTGGTTAAGTTACTCCATCACTCAGGCTCGGTTTCAAAGTCTATAGAATGGCCATAACATTACGTATCCCACAGAAATGTGTGAGAATATGAGGTACGTTTAAAAACCTATAAAAAAAAAATAAGAGGGACTTCCCTGGCAGTCCAGTGGTTAAGACTCCATGCTTCCATTGCAGGGGGCACGGTTTCGATCCCTGGTTGGGGAACTAAGATCCAGCATGCCTCAGGACGTGGCCAAAAAAAAAAAAAAATTAAGATTAAAAGAAACCCACAAAGCCTATATATTTATCTTATAGGTTGTAGGGCCATTCATTGAGTGCTGATTCTGTGCACAAAAAATAGGCTCTCAATGAATGTTGGCCATCATCACCATCACTGCCGTGATCATCAGCATTCTGCTAAGAGCTTCCACAGGCTCACAATGAAAGAGGGCAGAGTGCTGTGGCTGAACAAGGCCTTGGTTCCAACTACGGGCCGATGGGGTGTGGGTCCCCTCCCAGCACACTGTGCTTCTAGGTTGCTGCAGAGGGAAAAGTCACTTTTGCATGGGAACATCAGGGTCTCCAGGGAGGAAACGGCCATAGAAGTGACGCCAGTAGGTTGTCACGTTTTGCGCGGAGCTCTTGGGTCCGTGGATTAAGGAGGAAAGGGGCGTCCTCAGCAGCCTGGACAGGGATGTGCTCCAGGACAAGAACAGGCCAGGAGACTGAACTTGAGTTACATCTCCCCAAGTTTAGCAGAGGACATTGTGCAGGCAAAGCCCTCTGGCTGCTGGTGAGGAGGGAGGCAAAGAAAGCAGGGGCCTTATGTCCCAGAGACATTGTATCTCTCCTGACTGCCAGGATTTTAGGAAGTTGTTCCTCCAGGCTCTAAGCCCTGGAAAGGAGGCATCTCTCTGGGCTCTGGTTTTCAGCTTCAACACTAAGCCTCTGGATTATGGAGCAGCAGCTGCAGAGGGTGTTTTCGGAAATGACCAAGGGTTTGGGTAGCATCTGTAGAGTTCTCTAACTTCAACCTGAGAAAGGACGGAAGAGCATGTTCTAACGGTTTCAGCACTTTGGACTTAAAAAGGAAATACCTCCTCCCGTGCACCAAGGGAGATGCTTGAACCGTTAGCGGATGCAAATATCAGAGCGGGGAGAGGCAGGGAAGAGGAACTGGACTTTCTGCTAATCTGTGTGGTGCTTGCTCTTTGGGACACCACTCTGAAGAGGCACTGTTTATAGCACATGCTGGTGAAGATAGATCTGTGATCTGCAGATTTCTGGAAAACAATGTTTGAGTTGGATAGAACCGATATCCTTGAAAATGACACGACTGGAAATACACAGTGGTGTTTAAATATTCATCTTATAAATTGGATATAAGTCCAGGTTATTGATTCTGAATCATTCTGTTCAGGAACAGATGATTCACCAAAAACTATTTTGATGGTAGTGTATTGCATACGGTCTCAGAAATAAATATGCGTATCTTTTATTCAAAATTTTTGAAATGGATGAAATATCCTAAATTCCTTTGATGATAGCCACATGAATAAGGATCACACTGCTCGTTGTATCTTTTTTTTTTTTTTTTTTTTTTTGCGTTACGCAGGCCTCTCACTGTCGTGGCCTCTCCCGCTGCGGAGTACAGGCTCCGGATGCGCAGGCTCAGCCGCCATGGCTCACGGGCCCAGCCGCTCCGCAGCACGTGGGATCTTCCCGGACCGGGGCACGAACCCGCGCCCCCTGCATCGGCAGCCGGACTCTCAACCACTGCGCCACCAGGGAAGCCCTTCACTGTATCGTTTAAGACTCACAGACACCATCGAAACTCCAGTGTTTCTCAACAACCCATCTTCTCATCTTTACGATGTTCCTACAGGAACCCCCCCCCCCCCCGGCAACTTAGGTAGCGTTAAGGGCATAGTATCTGAATCTGAGATCTGAGTTGAAATCTCAGCTCTGCCACTTACCGGCTGTGTGAACTTGACCAAGTTACTTAGACTATATGCACCTCAGTTTCCTATGATGATGATAATTAAAAAAATGATAATAAAGTGAAGATGATAATAATAGTACCTATCACAGAAGGTTGCTATGAGAAGTCAATCAGTTAATGTTTATGAAGCATTCAAAATGGTACCTGGCACATAGTAAGAACTAGATAAGCATTTCTTAAGTTAATCATCCTTCTTCAAATAACCCATCTTCCTCCCCCTCCCCCTTCCTCTTCTTCTCCTTCTTCTTCGTCATTGTGTTGTCTGTCTTTCCGTCTCTTTCTCAAACTGAGAGATTGGTTTAGTTCTAAAAGAAGTATCCCAAACTAGATGTCCAGTGAGTACCTTAACCAAAACAGAACTGAGATGTCATCACCTGTCTCTCTCACACTCTGACTGGTCCTTGGTCTAGAATCTCTTGGTATCAGGGATCATTTGATCATACAAATTGTTTTGTGTAGAACGGCATGTGGCACATATGCTCAATAAATGCCAGCCATGAGGAAGAAGGAGAAGGGGGGCGAGGAGGAAACGAAAGAAGAGGAAGTAGGAAAGACGTTATTGCAATCTTGCTGAGAGTGAAGACGAGATAATGTATAGAAAGTGTTCTATAAATGGAACCACCATCACTGCCGCCAATGCCATCCCTTCCAAAACTCTGGCCATCTTCCCATTCTGGACCCTACGGAGTCATCGCTCTCCTGATTCTTACAATCTTTCTCAAGACCACCCAGCTTCCATCACCACCCACTCCTGTTATTCTTTACTGCTACTGCTAAAATATTTTCCCCATAATTTTCCCTCACAGAAACTACTCAACAACCTCAAGCTCCTGGGCAGCCTTCGTTCATAATGATGTTCGCCTCTGACAGGTCCTCCCAACTCCCACAATCTACTCAATATTCTGGGTGCCTAATTGGGACAACCTGCTTCTCTTATCTCCCAGTCCAGTCTCACTTCTCTTGTTAACATGAATCAATGCCACTTTAAAATTTTAAAAGGAAAGTTTTAAGCATATATGTCACATCCCTTTTTGAATTTCTATGAATGTAATCAAGAAAAAGATGGGAAGATGATTACTATAGCCAAAGATATACAAAAAGGACCTTCTATTTTCTCTGCCAAATCTTTAATCCCTAACAAAAAAATTTAAACTACTAGCACCAGTTTATTACAGAGCTCTTGATTCTTCCAACTGTACTATATTGAATCCTTCTTTGTGCTGGGTGTATAGTTCCATCAATGATGTCTTGGTCAAATTCCATTATTCAGTTCCTTTCGGTTATCACAACTTAGTGCTGTCCAGCTTAAAACCTAAATCTTCAAAGCAAGGTTCTTCTTCTCCCTGCAGAATATTCTAGAGCAGCAGGCAGGATGGCTTGAAAGGGAGGAGTGGCGCACTTGGTGGCACAGTGGTTAAGAATCTGCCTGCCAATGCAGGGGACATGGGTTCAAGCCCTGGTCCAGGAAGATCCCACATGCCGCGGAGCAACTAAGCCCGTGCGCCACAACTACTGAAGCCTGTGCTCTAGAGCCCGCGTGCCACAACTACTGAAGCCCGTGAGTCTAGAGCCCGTGCTCCGCAGCAAGAGAAGCCACCGTAATGAGAAGCCTGCGCACCACAAGGAAGAGTAGCCCCGCTCACCGCAACTAGAGAAAGCCCACGCACAGCAACAAAAACCCGCCGCAGCCAAAAAAAACAAAGAAAGTGCTCAGGAATGCTCCCCTCCACCTCCCTCCTGAGCACCAGCGCCCCCTGGTGTTAGAGGCATGAAGGAGTGATGGGGAGCCAAGCTCTCCACCTTTTGTGGCCAATTGTTTGGCCACAATGGACAGGGTCCCTGGCCTCACTCTTGTCCCTGCTTGGTCCGTTTCTTGGAAGCCCCTGCTGACATGGTGGCACCTCCAATTTATGAAGAATCCCCTCACAGGGACCATTCAGTTTTCCTTCTGCCCTGCCAGCTCTATATATTCCCAGCCCTTTTCTATGGCTTGGATCAGGGACCACTTGGGGAATTCGGTGGCTCTCACACCTCTCTTGATGTCCAGTCCCCTTTAGTTGGGGCACCCCTGAGCACCCTCCATGGGCCATGGAGCACTCTTCTAGGAGGGCTCACCTTGCCCACTCCCCAAACACAGCAAACTAGGGAGCCTTCAGGTCCTGCTGACAACAGAGGACTCCAGCTGACTCCTTCCAGAAATCTGTAGGCCAGTCCCTGTGTTCTTCTGCTCTCTCACTCCAAGAAGCCACATCCAAGAACCTCCTTCCCTGCTCTATTTTGAGAGGGGCTCAGCCCCTCTGCAGTTACTCCCCTGGGGACAAGCTGGCAGCCTTCCTCTTGCAGGCAGCCTCCATCTATTGGGGGTGATTCCAGTGGCATCCCTTCCACTTGACTTAGGGGAGAGGAAGCTCCCTCACGGGGAGGGGTGACAGCTTCACACCTCAAACACTGCAGTCTCTCCAAGGAGGATCCCCCCTTTCTTTCCCACTCCTTTCATACACTGTTTTGAGACCAAGGAGATGGGGTAGGAATTGGAGGAAATGAGGCTGATTCTGTTGCCAATTAAGCCTGTTGGGAGGTGTGTGGTTCTAAGTGCTGGGGAGCGCTGATGCTCCTTTTAGTAGGAAGGCATTTAGCAACTTTTGTTTCAGGTCTGCTTCCTAAACCCAGTTTGGAAAACAGGCAAAAACCCACAGGATGATGCATCTTGTGACCTTCATGTCCGGATGCTTCTAGTTTCTTTTCTCCCCATCTATCTAGAGTTGCCTTGTCATTCCGCTCTGAAGGATACGTTTTAAGGAGAAATGCAACATAGAGGGGTGATGGAAATTTGTAAAAGCTGCTCTGTTTGGTTGGCCCTGAGTTTCACAGGGAAGAAAGTAGAAGAAAAACTAGTTACAGTGCTATTTTGTGTTTAAAATTTTTTATCTCCCCCCCCCGAAAAAGAAACAAGTGGATTCTTATCTATTATTTACCTTTTAATAACTCTACCAACCTGCGCTTTCTCAAGAAGTTGCTTAATTATGAATAAGGAATTGATTTTATGGGGCCAAGAATTGTGTGAACACATTGGAATTCATGCTGGCATCTGCTTGCCCATTATTCTGGCTTATGTCCTGCCAAAGGCTGATGAAGTTCTGTCGAGAGAACCTGCTGTAGAACATAATGACTTCAGGAATTGGGGGCATTCCAGGCACCCTGGGAGGTTAGAAAAGTTGCCTTTTAATAATAAGTGGTTCTGGCCAGAAGTTCACTGAGCTTGAGTTAGAACCACAGGGTCTCACCTTCCCAAGGGCCAACAGCCCTGCAGGGTCAAGGGCTGTGTTTCAGGAGGCACATTAATGAACTCTTTCAGCTTCTGAAGGACTGTTCAGTTAATGACCGCTCCCTTAGGGTCCAAATTCACAGCAAACAGTGATTTTTCCAAATCCTTGACAAATATCACTTTGCCATTTTGATGTCTGGCACCACAAGACACGGAGAATTTTGTGGGAAGTATGAGTTAGTATATCATGGCTGCCCCCAGAATAATATGATCTCAGGCTGAATTAATGGATTCATTCTAACAACAAATGTTTCTTGAGCACCTACTATGTGCAGACATTTTTCTAGACACTAAAGATCCAGCAGGGAACACAACAAACCTTCTGACCTCATGTTCCTTACGTTCCAGTGGAGAAATCAACATAATAAATAGCTAAGCAAGTAAACATATGATTTAAGGACAGAGGAGACAGAAAAGAAAAAGAAAGCAGCATGAAGGGATGGAATAGAGAGTGATGAGGGTGCTGTTTTACTTAGGATGGTCAGGAAAGGCTTCTCTGAAAAACATTATTAACTGGAGTCCTGCATGAAAAGAGTGGGGAGAGTTTTCTAGTTCTTGAAGCAGAGGCAGTGTGGCTGGAGGGGAATGGGCAAGGGGAAAGTGGTAGGAGACAGGGCTGGAGACTGGGCTGGGGCCAGGTCTTGTGGAAGTTTTCGGGACTTTCTTAGGACTTAGGATTTTCCTCTAGGGGTGAAAGGGCATCCACTGGAGGGTTTGGGGTAGGGGAGCATGGTATAGAACATTCCAGGTGAAGGCTATGTTAATAACAGTAGAGGAAGCTGGACACGAGTCAGCATGGTCCCATTGTCCTCCCCCATGGCTGGATCAGACGGGGCTTTCTTCTTTGGTCTGGGTGGCACCATCTGAACGAAGCCTGACAAACCATAGCAGACCACAGGAGAAAGAGTAGGGTGGTGGGGAAGAAGAAGTAAGGAAGGAGGGGAGTTTAAAGGATAGATGAATTTAGCAGAAATAGCTACAGTGAGCATTTGAAACGCGGTCATGCAGAGGAAGGACTGGCCTCATTCTTTGTGTTTCCAGAAGGCAAAGTAAAGTCCACGAGTAAAACATCAGAGGGAGAAAGATTTCAGCTTTATATTCTATTTCAGAATTTCCTAATTCTTAGATCTGATGGAAAACGAAATGAGATCTATAAAAGTCAAGTTCTCTGTCGCTGGAGATACTTAAACATAGAATGAAAGAGTTACCTGTCAGGGTGTTATGGAGAAAATTCATGCGCTAGACAGTTGGGTAATGTGGCCTCGAGGAACCTCCCGCCCCCAGGGTCATTGACTCCCTATCTATTTCCAGCTTCCTCCAGGACTATCAAGAGAGGGATGGAGGGTACTTGGCTTTCTGGGCTACCCAAATCCTGCCATTGGAAATGGCTGAGTATTCAGCGAGCAAGGGGCAGTACTTCAGTGGGGATGCAATGAAGGCGCCGATGATTTAGGTGGGAGCCATGTTGATAATGACATCAAGAACAGTTACAAATTTCAGCACGGAATAAAGTCTTTGACAGATTCCTAAGTGGCTCTGGTCCATTAAGTTCCAACTTGCAAATGACAAAGAGAGTTCTGAGCTTAAAATTGGTTAAAAGGCAAGAAGAGTTAAAGGAGGTTTGTTATGAATTATATGTACATTTTCTTTGAAAGGACATCTTAAATTACTTTGCGATTCAGCCTGAAAAGTCTTGTCAGAATTGGATTAGTCTGTGGGCTTTGAGAAATTTTCTCTTGCACCTAATATTGAGAGGAAAGTGAATCAGAAATAGTCCTAAAGATAAAAGTAACTCGCAAATACTCTTCTTATTTTGTTTGCTTTCTTTCTTTCTTTTCTGAAGCAGAAACAGGAATTTGAATCCCACCACTGTGAACCTATTTAAAAGAGAGAGAGAGACACTAATTCTCATGATCTAATGGGAACTTCAACCCTTTCTCCAACTTTTCAGTTCCTTTAATCCTCACTAATGAAATCTTAGCTCCAAAGAGTACTGTAATATGTGAAACTTTTAGTCATAATAGATATAAAAAGATATAGAAAAGTAGGTTAATTGCCACTAAAGATGGAAATCTAGTTAAAATTAAAATATAACCATTAACAGGTGTAAGAAAGACCAAATATTAATCCCCAAGGTTGAAATGGAGAAGGGGGTCAGGTGCTCCAACATTTACTGAGAACTCAAAATACATATTATTCGCTGTATTTGTTACTATGGAGCATTCACTATGTGTCAAGCTCTATGTTAAGCATTTTTATAAACATTATCTCACTGAACCCTCACAGTGACCCCCTGAAGTAGGTGCTATTATGATTTCCATTTTATAGATGAGGAAACTATGGCTTAGAGAAATGAAGTCACTTTATATATCTCACCTCATTTAATCCTTCCAAAAATGTAATGAAGAAGAAAGTATTTGCATTTTAGAGATAAACAGACTCAGGGATGGTAAATCATTTGCCCCAGGTAACTCACTAGTAACTGGAGCGGCAGCCATTCAACTCAGGTCTCACTAGTGAAAGCCCGTGTGCAGTGTAGACTGGGAAGTGAAAACACTTGGATCCATCGCCTGAGTGTACACACAGATAAATAACCCAACAAACGTTTCACGTTCATAGGATAGAGGCAAAGACTACTCACAGAAGGTTAAGATTTTAGGACTTCTGGTACTAATTTGTAAGAGAAAAGACTGCATTAGTGAATATATTCATTTCGATATGAGGAGTTTTGCTGACCACCTACTGCTGCTTGGAGGCCAGGATTTCTTCATGGAGGGCCCTTCTCCACATTGAATGAGTTTGTTATGAAACTACGTACACTCCATGTCTCTTGACGTTCATGGCAGCACCAACTCAGGCCTCACATCGCCTCATGCAGTCGTTCATGCTGTGCTACCGTGTGGTGACTACTGTCTCTTTATAGTAATTACTTACTCGTGTCACAGTGTCTTCCTCTAAAAAATGGTGATAATAACAATTGCGCCTCCTTCACAGAGTGGGGATTAACTGGGTTAATACGTGTGCAGTGCTTCTACTTGGAACATAGGAAGCAGTCCATAAATGTGAGCCGTTATTATTGTTGTTACTGTTATTTATATCAATGTTATTGTTGGAATGATTATCGTTCACCATTTGCTCAAAAGAAGTCAATAAAAACTGAGCTCTTCTTCTAAGAATGTAGAGGCATTCAGGAATTCCAATTAAGGTGTCAGAACATTAGAAGAGTCTTCTGAGGTGGAACGAGTAATACGTTTAGAGTTAGATCATGTACTGAATTCATCTTTTTCTTAATGAGGCCTGTAAAGCAGAAGGTTATTGGGATAGTATCAAAAAAGAAGATGCATGTAAATTGTTAATAACAGTTAAGACCAAAAGATCCACGGCTGTTTTACAAATCCAGCAGAGTTTAACTTCCAGCAGCCTTGCTGGAGAAGGGGACACCAAGATAGACATATCACAGAAATCCCGTTGCTGTATCTGAAGCAAAAATGTTCATGAACAGAAAGTATCTAATGAAGTTGTACAGAATCGTGGATCAGCAACGATCAAGGAAAAATCATGAAACCGATGGAGTTGCTTTCATGGCGATCACCAATTCACAGCTCACTGCACGCTACATAGAGAAAAAAAGAATCCGAAAACAGGCACTTGCTTTCATTGGGGCCTGCAGTGCTTCACAGATGCTGTGGGCTGAGGACAGAGAGATGAGGGGCTGAATGACACACTAGCTTCCTCTGGCTCGGTCAAAGGATTTTTCATAGACAATGTCCTATGAAAAGCTTTCCTAATCTGGGTGCCTTTCATTCCTGTGTTAAACAAAACTCACTCCTGTTATAAACAGCTTCCTGAGACAGCCTGATGGAGTTTCACCTGGTGACAAGCCAACTCCCAGGAAGTATTTGCACTGATCAACTCATATTCCCAGATCCTTCTCCTGTGCTTCTATTTATTAGCAATTAAGTGAGCATCTGGGCCCCAAATCACAACCTAATTGAGAATCTGCATCCATAAATAGAGCTGCAACTAAATAGAGTTGCAGATAATTTTGCTTGAGTACAAGTTTATCTTTGGGGGCAAAGCACATAGGTATGTTGCCTCCCCTCTACAGATTTTGATTTTATGTTTGAAGCATGGGAGCTGTGGACCAACAAATCTTACCAAAGAGGGTTTTGCTTTCACATAACGCTTTTAAATTACATTATATGTGTCTAGCAGTTGCTATAAAGTATATATTGCAGAATGCTAAAGTTCCACAGTAGAGTCATCTCTGATACTGCATCTTCAAGATACACCTTTATCTAGGATAACAATGTAGACTTTACAGTATATTTGAATCTCAAACTAATACAACTTGTAAAAATCGAGAGATTTCTAACTCAAGCAATTAATAGGTTTTTCCCACCCATGTAATAAAGATAGTTACTAAGACTTGGAGTCAGATGCCAAGCACCAGGATGAACACTTCATTTACCAAGGCCACTGCTGAGCCGTGAAGGAGCACAAGCTCCTAGGGCTAGGGCCCTGAGCCCTGGGCCCTGAAGCAGTCTTAAAGATTCAAGAAGATAGGTTTTGCACATCTAGGTGGACAATAGGTCAGAGGCTGGGGAAAATGCAGACTGGAAGGCTTGGTGGAGGACTGGGGTGGAGGCAGGTGAGTACAACACTTCAAGTTAGACCCAGGTGAGCAAGCCACAATGAGTATATATACAACCAGCAAGGCAGCCAGGGAATCAATGATTCAGGGAGTCCAGGGATGGATGTGAACCCAACTTAAATGCACACAAGCACTTTGCTGGAAGGAGAGTCCTTAACTTTCATACACCTTCACCATTTATTCCATGACCTCAAAAAGGTTAAATACCACTGAAGTAGGGGTACACAAATTCTGATGGCAGAACAAGGAGGGAGTGGTCAGAAGCTGAGGCCAACAGTGATCTACAGAAGGGGAGATAAGAGACAAAATCAGATAACCAGACCAAGGTACAAGAAACAGGAGTGGGGTCATGGAAGAAACCCCGTGCTTAAGCCATGGCCTTTCACTCACTGCCTGCTCGGGTAGGGGTCGTATATGGCAGCTGTGGGCTAGCAGGCAATGCACGGGAGAATGTAAGTAAATAATGACATCTAAGTATATCTGGAGAGAAAGGGGATGTTTTGAGAGTTGTATTTACACAGGAATAAGTGACAGAGGAAGTATAGCAGATAACATCGTGAAGCATAAATTAACTGTGGCTTGAATCAATCCTCCTCTCTCTTCAGGGTTTAGCTTATGTCAACTTTATTGATTCAAAACATCCAAAGTCACTCACCACCACCACCACCACTACCAGGGCTTGGCTCTCCTTAGGTCAATCAGAATGTGTGAGACACAACAGCTCCCAGGCCTTGTTCAGTGCACCCATGGCAAGATCTTCGAAAGATCTACTGTCTTTATTTATATGTCATGAGAGCACAGGGAGAAACAGGGAATTTGGGAGAGAAATGTTCCTTGATGGCTCAATTATGAAATAAGTAACATGTTGGTAATAAAAAGCATTTGGGATATAGATGCCTCTCTGTAAGATGGGTTAAAAACTAGTGAATTGTTCATATTGTTTGTAAGGGAAGAAACTGGTAGCCAGGGTGGGTCAAAAGGAGGTGCTGGAGATGTGGCCCCTCCTATTTGGAGGGCAAGTGGCAGGTGGGGAAGGCTGCTTTGGGATAATCCCCCTCTGCTCCTTTTATGGTAGGGGGTCTCTCTCGCTCTCTCATTTTGTTTTTTTGTTTTTTGGATTTCTTTGGTCAGGTCTATTTTGTATTACCATTCTACCCACCACTAACTGGGTATGCTACCAGCTAGTGTCGAACTTTACTCCTTAAATGGGACTAAGGTTATATAGAGATTACAAAGTCTTTGAGATAAAGGGCGAAATTCAATAATTATACCTCGCTGTCTCCTCTGGATTAAGTGTATTCATTAGATTTTTCTTCAAACCTATTACCACCTTCTTGGAAAATCCAGTTTTTAAAAACATGCCTCAGGGCCATTGCTATAAAGCATCCAAATGGAAACAGAGCTGAGCCAGTGATAGAAGAGGAGAATGCCATTTAGAAGAAAACAACAGAGGATTGTACTGCTTTCATATCCATTTTGTGTGTGTGTGCGTGTGTTAAAGAGAGCGAGAGTGATAGCAAGAGCAAGAGAGAGAGAGAGAAGCTCTAAAAAATCTTATGCAGAGAAATAGCAAAATCCATGTTTTTGTGTGTGAAAAGCCTGCTTTATCACTTAATGCTAATGAAACGTCGTCAGGAGGAGGTCAGTGCATAATTAGAGATTACAGCACCATGGATGCGTATGGAGTGTGATGGTGAAGCCCCAGGTAACTTCATCACAGGAAAAGTATGATAATCCCCACAGACTTAATGCCAGAATTTGGGGAATGTAATGAAATGGAAGGTCTCAGAGAACCAGACAAGCACCTCTACCATCTTCTGCCTTGGATTGCCTGACAATCTTTGGCCCTGGCGCCAACCGGTCTGTGTAGGTGGCAGTGGAGAGGAAAGAGAACGCTGCTTCTATTAAATTATTTACTTTGAAAACGTTTTGCCTTCAAACTTCTGGATTTCAAAAAAAAAGAACTCAGTAAATTACCAAAATGACGACCGAGAAAAAAATAATAATTTCTGGCTTTTCAAACCATAATAAAATAAACTAGTAAGATATAAAAAGATAGTTTGGGGGCTTCCCTGGTGGCACAGTGGTTGAGAATCTGACTGCTAATGCAGGGGACACGGGTTCAATCCCTGGTCTGGGAGGATCCCACATGCCGCGGGCCTGTGAGCCACAACTACTGAGCCTGCGCGTCTGGAGCCTGTGCTCCGCAACAGGAGAGGCCGCGATAGTGAGAGGTCCGCGCACTGCAATGAAGAGTGGCCCCTGCTTGCCACAACTAGAGAAAGCCCTCGCACAGAAACGAAGGCCCAACACAGCAAAAATAAATAAATAAATAAACTCCTACCCCCAACATCTTCTTCCGTGCAATGCCAGCTTAATTTTAGAGTCTTAAATACTGAATTTGGAAAGCATATATGGTATGTTCCTGCAAAATATTCAGTGTTAAAATCCTCTTGGACTTTGTGCTTTCCACATTGCAATGCTAATAGCTGCCACTTATTGAAGCCCTCTTGCAAGCCAGAACTGTCATCAGCATTTTGTATACATTATTTGTAATCGTTCCCACAACCCCACAGGAGAGATAATATTATCTACATATTACAAGGAGAAACTGACGACATTGAGGAAGGTTAAGCTACGTGGCCAAAGACACGTGGCAAGTAAATGGTAGGACCAGCGTTAGAACCCAGTTCTAAACCTCCTGTGTTGCCTCTCCCTTACGGCCCCCTCCCAGTAAACTGTCCTCAAGTGTGCATCAGCAAAAGGGTAGCTATATGTGCTGGTCCCAATAGGTAAGTCCTTCCCTTTGGTAATCTCTACTGGTGAGGTGAGGTCTTTAAAGTATCTATCTGCATATTTCTTTAGTTCTTCCTTTGTGTGTTTATTTAATAGCAAACCAGCAGGAAAAAAAAAAAAAAGGTCCACAGGGCTACTGAAACTGAAGTTGAACAGGGTCAGCTCTCCTCCAGACTTTCCCCTAGGCTTAACAAAATGTTTGTGTTTGAAAGGTAGAATGTTTTGCCTGTTATCGGGCAGGAAGTAGCATATCTGTCCTTGGCTGCTACTAAATTTTATGGATAATCAAAACATTATTTTTCTGTCAGAATGGAATGTAGTACCAAACGGAGTACCCAGTGATGGAAGCCTACACCACCAAAGCAGACTTGAAGACAGATGTCACCCAAAAATGCAACCCTTGATGAGTTCTCCTTTGAACACACCAGATTTGGGGGCAGTGGTTCCTTGTGACCTAAGCACAGCAGCAAATGTGGATCTGATCCACCTTTCAGATCCAAGATCCTCCCAACAGAATCATATTCCTTTGGCTTCAGAGTGGTCCAGCAAAACGGAATACATTTATTAAATGAGAAATTAATTATACTAAGATGCATTTCATGCCAGATGGTGATTCCTTCTCAACCAACAACTCTTATCAAACATCTGCCTGAGGCGACCAGATCCAGGAAAATGTATTGACTCTCATGAAGAGAATGGTTATCTCCCTTCTTTACTGCTGCATTCCTTTCAGCGTTCCCTTTCCTGCATCAGGATTAAATCAGCACGTCCTCCCTTTTTGCCTAGTTCAGTGAAAATAAAACTGTTAGAGTCACCTTCCTCTTGAGTCTCTCAAGTAAGATATGATGCAACGCCACGAATGCACGGGTTCGGGTGGTATGGGTGGTATGGGTGGAGTGTAGAAATAAGGGGAGGGGTAAATCACAAGCACTGACGATTTCTCTGGAGAGAGTCCATCAAATGGTGTTCTAATCCCAAATTCTGGCTTATTTTGTGTAACAGTTGCTTGGTTGGCTCGAATGGGAAACAAACTTGGCAGCAGAAAGGAGAGAGATGGGACATACGGCTTGCTGCACGATAGATTCTAATATGCTGCCTTGTCTTCTAATAAACATAAAACAATCCCTAGTGGCTGGGCTTAACAGGGGAAAAGTTTTTGTTTTTCAGTCGTTTCCTGGAATAGGATGAGATGGAGCCTTTTTGCAATATGTTGCCTATAGCCCAGGGCAAAAACTTTCTCCACGGGCTTCTCTGTTTCTTCCGAGCGATGGGAGGAAAACAAACCATGGCACAACATAGTTTAACCAAGTTCAGATGAAGTATAACTTTGGTGGTGAAATATACACTCTAAAACTTTAGGGTCCAACAACCAGAAAAATATATGGAATAACTTTTATTTAAGGGATTTGAACTTTGTGAGAGAGAGAGCAGATCATATAAATCCTAATCTTTTCTCAACACACACACACAGACACACACACATTCAGAGACATAAGTAGCCACACACCCCTGCACAACTGAAGCACCTCATCAGGTGTCAGAGTTCTTTGGAAGTGAGCGAAGGACTTGGGTTTTGACGGACGTTTGTGCTATGCTCAAGGCTTATTTATCTGTAGTCTTAGAGACCACAGCTTTTGGAGGTTTTATTATTTCCATGAGGTACCCCAAATTGGTATCGCTTTTCTGTTTCCTTAGAGTTAAACACTTCCTGTCGAATTATCTGGCTGCTTCCATCAAGAACATGGTCTATGGGATCATTAAAATGATGTGACATCAGGCTTAGGGAATATGAAAAACTTGTTCAAAACTCAGCATGCAGATGTTCCCCCCGTAACGTATAAAGTCTTGAACATATGTCGTGGCAATCTTCTTTGCTAGCTTCCCTTTCTCTACTTCTTAATGCTTAGCAAAGAGGAGGTGCCAGAACATTTAGCATGAGCCTATGAAATATGTCACTAATCTCAGAACTGAGTTAGAAGAAAACCGAAACTTACTCTTAAACTACTTTATACTTATTGGCTGAGATGGAGCACATTGGGTCCTACAGTCCCAAATTTAGAGGTCCCTCAAAGTTCTAAGGAAGGTGTGGTGCTAAAAGAAGCAGAAAACTGGCTTCAACTAATTCTAATCATCACTATCATTGCTATTAAGCAATTCTACTTAGAGTACCATATTTAGGTACCATGGAGCTAAAAACAAATAATGAGAACTGCTCTCCCTAGAATCCCATTTTTGGGAGCTAGCAACAAACAGCTGGACTTTAACTCAGGGGCCACAGATGAAAGCCTCCATTCTTGCTTACCAATTCCCTGAGCTCTCCAGTTCCCTGCTAAATTTCTTTTGAACACACTCTTATACTTTTGTATTTTTTCAAAATGGAAATGTTAGCAGGAAAAATCCACTCCACTGTAAGAGGCACATTATTCTGAGAGCATAGCTTTCCTCAGAAATACCAGCAACACTTCCACTGCTCTGTAATAAGTGGCTGCAGCTGTTGCCATGGTGATTTTCATTTTTAAAAAACTGTATCCACACAAAGACAGGCAACACAGCTGTTTCCAGGGGGAATCATAAAACACGTCCAGATGTAATGATGCTACTGTCTTTTGCTGTGATAAGAGGGACATGCGTATAAGTCTAAGCAGAACTAAAGATGGGGCTGTAGCTATGTTCCCATCAGGGCCTATCGGAGGGTGACTTAAAGCTGATGAGAGTTCAACTTATACCCAGTTTTCTCAGGCAGATACTCAGCACCAGGTTTACATAATTCTCTCCAGTAGCTGCCTTTCCAAAACATACCCTCATCCCCCAAATCTCAACGTTACCCCAGAACATTCCAGAAGCAAGCTCAACTGACAGCCCTCACTCAGTCCTTGTTTATCTGAAGTTCCATGGCCTCCTACCTATGTGTTATTAAAAGGCTGCAAGAAAGTCAACACAATGTATTTAAAATCATTCCCCACTTTCCAGTTGGGGAGAGTGTGCGGCTGCTGCTGTCCTTCAAGAGCCAAAAAGTTTGGTCTTCTCTGTGTGGGGTGCAGTAGGCATCAATAAAGACACATAGATACATGTGGAGCCGCCATTTCTTTAACAATGACATTATGTGTCTCAGGGAGCAGGACCCTTTTGCTTGTTGTTTTGTTTTTTGTTTTTAAGGCCTTGATTTGCTTGGCAAATCAGATGCTGAAAATTATGTGAGTAGCTTCAAAATGTTGGTGGCCTCAATCCCTCATTCTAAACAAGATTCAAACTAGTTATCCCTTCATTAACCTGAAGGGACAGTTCTTGCTGTCACACAGGCGCAGTGGGACTCTGGCAGCAAAGTAGGAAAGGAAAGCTTAGCATACGCCTCACGGGAAAAGAGTTAGAAAAGAAATTATATTCCCTGTCTCATATTACTATTTAACTCTTAAAAAACATAATTATGTTTCTGGAATTCTCTGTCTTTTATCAAGCAGTTGGTTACAGCTATTTTGTTATCACGAAGAGCATTGAATTATAAATGGTATAAGTCGCCAAATGCCCAGGAATCTGATAATAAAAGGACCTTACTTGGAAAGCATAATTGGTCCTTTTATTCTGTGAGGAGGGCCTTTGTTTGCAAAGAAATGCGGCTGTGCAATCTTTGTGGTGGTTATTGTTATTAAACATAAGGTTCAGATGAGACCCACAAATAATCCACAGGAAGCTGTGGGGCTTTATGAGCTAAACAATTGCCTGTGTTTAGTCCTAACTTGTCACTGACATTCTCTGTGACCCGGCAAAATATCACTTCTCTCCTTTGTACTACTGCAATACAAATGGCGCTGAGGCTGACCACAGACAAGGCTGTGAGGAATAAGGAATCCAAGTTCCTTCACAGTGCCCTGAAGTGTTCAGTGTCATCCATAATGAAGTGTATAATAAAATAGAAATAAAACAAACTCGTCTGGGTCCCTCGAGACCTATAAGAAATCAGTGTCGCAAAATATTCCATTTGTCTTCTCATGATGTCACAAAGTAGGAAATCAGTGGCCCTTTCCATTTTTTTTTTAAACTCAGAAACCAAAGGAAAGATGGAGAATGAAGTCACTTGTCAAGGGTCATGCAGCTAATCAATAACTGTCCCAACTATTATTTTCTTGGCCTCTTACTTATCAGTCCAGTGCTACTTGCAGATAGCCTGCTGCCCTGAAAGGCAGCAAAAACAGAGAAGTTTCCTCTAGACAGATTAGAATTCTTTAAGCGTGCAAAAAATAATCAAAAGTAGAACTCATTAATTTATCAGATTTAAATATTAACCTTGGTAAGTCAATCCTTAAAGCTAATAAATGTTATTAGCTTTTAAAATATTAATGATGTACAGAGATTGGTGCCTTTCTTGTTCCTCAGTGGATCTGAGATGACTGTCCCCAAACTCAACTCCCAGCAAATCCAAAAAACTGATCAGTATGGAAACATGTATGTTGATCAGCAACCATGGCTAAGGAAAGAATTGGGAAATTATTTCATAGTTGTCGAGAGGAGCTAAGGTAATGAAATATGGACGATACAGGTTGTTAAATAGACCAGAAGGCTGAAATATTTTTTTTCACAAATGCTTTCAACTACTTCAAATCCTCTTTTTCACTGTGCCCAAGGCTGAGAGAAGAGACCCACTGGGCTGTCCCTCTAGCTCTTGGCAGAGTTGCTGAAGATCAGAAAACAATATGGGGAGGAAGCTCTGTGTGACTTATTTTAACTGAGCACAAGAAAGTGGCAGTTGGGAATGTAATTGTAAATGCTGCAAGTGTGTATTTGTTTAGGTACACATTTCATTTCCCCTAGACATGGGACGCTGAGGGGAGAAACAGTCTCAATAATGATAGTAGGGGAGTTATTTTTCAAAATTTCTTCTCTTTAATTAAATGCCAGTATGATTATTTCTATTGGTTTTCATGTTTATTCATTCAATGAATGTTTGCTGAGTGCTTACTAAGTGCCTGGCACTATTGTAGATGCCATAGGTGAATATAGAGGGGGGAGGCAAAGAGACAGAAAATAAATATGAAAATCAACAATCAATATTTTGAGATGGGGAATGACCTGTGACCCTCCCCACACAAAGATTAGAATTTAGAATTATAAAGTGACTTCATAGACAATGCCTTATCTGAGTTTCATCATATTCCAATGATATAAGTTTTGCGGCGAAAGCTCCATTTTGTAGATTTGGGGATTGAAATTAAGAAGTGACTTGGCCAAATCCATTTAAACAGTGAATGTTACGGGCTGGGGGGGTGGGGGGGATGGTGAGGGGGAGGGATAGGTTGGGAGTCTGGGATTGACATGTACACACACTACTATATATAAAATAGATAACCAAGAAGGACCTACTGTATAGTGTAGGGAACTCTGCTCAATATTCTGTAATAACCTAAATGGGAAAAGGATTTGGAAAGGAATAGATACATGTATATGTATAACTGAATCACTTTCCTGTACGTCTGAAACTAACACAACATTGCTAATCATCTATGCTCCAATATAAAATAAAAAATTTTTTAAATACATAAAAAACAATTATCAAAAACAAAAACAGTGAATGGGGAAGCCAGGGTTTAAATTCAGGACACCTTTCTTCAAAACCTCTGCTCTTTTACTGTATCATACCACCTCCAAGGATTGATTTAAAATTTTATGTACCTATGTACAGTTTCCAAATCCAGTATTAAATAATTCTCCAAATTCATGTATTTAACCCTCCCACTCCGTACTGCTAATTTATAGCTTTGCAGTTTAACCACTGCTTTCAAATTTCACTGTGCAGAGATAGGGGGGGCTGGTGCCAGACTCCCCGGGTTTGAGAGTAAGTTCTATCACCCTGGGGGCAGCAATTTACTGGGCAAGTCACTCAAGCCCTCCAAGTACAGTAACTTACAGGACTGCAGTAAGGATTCAATGGGATAAGAGGCAATGCATGGCACATGCAACATGATGGTTACAGATGTAACCCTGGGGAGTTACCACTACTTTTCTCTGCCTCTGTTGGCTCAGTGGAAAAAAGGGAACGATAATTACGTTAGTTTACCTTATTAATCTCTTAGGGTGGTCATAAGAAACATATTGTACAACAGACGTAGGAAGACTTTGTGAATGGTGAAATGTAATTTTCGCTAAAGGAATCCTCTAAATCAGATGCCTGACAGAAGACATGTAGCTAGACTAGGCTTCTCGTTATTTCCATTCACGAAGAGGACCCAAGTGGTCTGCTGAAGTTTGGGGCCAATGCCATGGTGTGAGCAAAACTCCAGCTAACAGACCAGGTGGTCTAATTCCTAGGTTCTCAAGCCCAGAGGGCTGCTCACTCACCCTCCCCTCACCCCGCACGGCTCCCACACTCATCCCCACCTCCTGCACCCCTTACCACCATCCCTCCGAGCTCTCACACTCCCCTGGCTAAGACTTGAGGCCCTGCTGGAGAGATTTCCTGGAGAAATTCTCCTCTATTACATTTCCAGCCTGTATATAACAGCTTTCCAGTGTTCTCTTTCCTATTTATTTTAAATTTTTCGACAGTGCCTTTCTTCAATTTTTAAAAACTTATTACTCCTGCAGGCTTTATTCGTCCTTAACGCTATCATATAAAAAATTAACTTTGTTGTTGTATTATTCAGTGTTTCAAAGCAGCCAAGAGTCAGGGGAGAGAGGAGGCCTGTTGGACCAGTTTGCTTTGAAAAATCGCTGGCCTGCTCATTGTGGGACCAGCGGTACGTAGCCAGCCCCACAGTCACGGGCCTCCTTCCCGTGCACGCTCCTGACCCGGGCTGGAGGCTCTGACTCAGATCCAAAGACTCTAGGTCAACACCTCTCAAGATCTCAATGGTGAGATCTTAGCTAAAGTCTGCCCCTGAAGAAGTTCTTCCCGGTGAGGAAAGCCAGCTGTGTATCATGTCAGTTGCCACAAACATTTACTAGTTGCCTATAAAAGGAATTAAAGCAATTTTTTTACACGCTAGAAATTCTTAATATTCAAATACATTACTTTAACTCTATTTAATACTAGCTTTTGTGCTTCTTTTAATTAATATTTCATTCATTTTTAATGGGTTAATAAATCCTTTTAAAAGGCTAAAGGAAATATGGATATGAGTGGGACAATTCTGCATGTAGTCTAAAATGAGAGCACTTAATCTTTTTTCCTGGCTGAATATGTCTGATGCTTAGCTCTGTAGTATTGGGTAAATTACTTAATCCCCCTGTACAATAGGGGTAACAGTACCTGGCTTTCTTCAAGAGTCCCTTTCACATTTTAAGACAGTTCCCTTCTTTAGCTCTGTCCCTGAGGACCATTTCAGATGCAGTCCTACTGAAAGTCAAGCGTGTGAAATGGCATTTCTAAGACCTGTGGCTGTGACCACACATGGCTTAAAAGTTTTAAAGCCAAGAGTTTTTCTTCCATATTTTACATGCAGAAATCTATGTGCAGCCTTTTTGAGTACTTAAACATAATCAGATTTCTTTCAAGGAACCTGTTGGCTCTATCACTGCAGGGGCAGGAAAGAAATATGAGCATCAGGTCTGCACATTTTCACCCCGTACCAGGTACATTAATCTCCTGAGACTGGAAGTATATACATCTCTCATTAATTGCAACCTCAGAAGTTAACTCTGAATGGTCTTCATGCACTACTTATAAGTGCTCACATGTGAGATTCCAGAAGGACCATCTAAAGTACATGAGAACCAAACATTCTTTGGTTGCTTTGGCAGCCATCCTTTGAGATGGCCTCCAATGATCCCTGACACTTGGTATCCGCACCCTTGTGTAGTCCCCTCTCCCGTTGTACCGGGGCTGATCTGTGTGATCTACAGAAGTGACAATATGTCGTTTCCGAGACTAGACTGAAATAGTCACCACGGCTTCCATTTTGGTTGCTCTTTCTTTCTCTCACATGTGCTACATCATAATCTTTCAATCTTTCTCTTGGATTGCTCTCTGTCGGGGAAGTCAAGTCATGCCCAGCCCTGTGAAGGAGAATGTGCGGCATGGAAGTTAAACGTTCTGCTGACAGCCATGTGAATGTGCTCGGAGGTAGAGCCTTCAGTCCCAGTTGAGTCTTCAGAGACTGCAGCTCTGGTCAACAGCTTAACTGCAAAGTCACAAGAGACCTTGAAGCAGAACACCTAGCCTCAACAGACCCTCAGGAATGGTGAGATGAATGCTTGCCATATTAAGCGGTAAAGCTGTGGGGCAATTTGCTACCCAGCAATGGATAACTAACAGTCACTTAAGCTCTAACTTTGTTTCACATCAGATCATCAGGAAACAACTTTAAAGAGCTATTATAGTAGTGGCTTTATTTAGTTAGGGATTATTGCTCTACTTTTAGCTTTGGCAGAGGGCGGATTTGAGAAGGTCAATATGAAGAATAATTTTGTGCCTTTCATAAGACTGTGGTCAAGAACATTGTCTACTATGTCACCCTATGCCCTATTTCTCATGGAGTTCAATAACAAACAACACTGGCAGATGATCTGTGTGTTTTCTTTAGCTGGCTCGAAGAACTATATAAACTGAGGTACTTCCCTTTTCACTTTGTCGCCAGGAGGCTCTGAACAAAATTTAGTGCTAAATTAAGTAACTAAGTGGTGCCAGATACTCATTTTCTTGTTTCTTTTAAGAGATGTCTTTTCATCTTTTACTTATTATCCTTTTTGAAAGTAAATATTCCTTAGTCCCGTAAACTAACTCAACTCCTTTCTGGACATAATTAAGTCTAATTCAAGATACTGTGAGTTTGTTGAGTAACTCTTAGGTGCCAAGCAGGGTACCAGGCCCTAGAAATACAAAGATGAATAAGACAAGAAGTAAGGCTTGCTTTTACAAAGCTCAAAATCTAGTACTGAACAGCTATGTGGAGAACCAGTCATAAAACCAAGTGACGGTCATGCTCAACACAGAGTGAATGAAGCAGGATGAAAGTGTTAGCAAGAGAAAATGACTCCTGACTTGAGACAAAATCAAAACTGGGCCTGACAAAGAGGGAGAGGCTGGCGTTATGTTTCGGGGAAAATAAGAGTCATCTAGGATATGGTGAGGAGCTTAGTGTGGCTCAAGTGGGGGTGAAGTGGAGGTGGAAGTGTATGGGGTACAAATAAAAACAAGTCATATGCTTCTGAGTATCTGGGAACACAGTTTATATGGAAGAGGTTGTAACACAATAAAGCCTATTTTTTCCACATGAGTACTGACCAAATTAATAAATAGCTAACCTACCAGGAAATAATAAAGCTATTTCATAACAGTTTACAGCACCCCTACTTGGCTGTGATACTGCTGAATTCTTGCAAAACTAGAAAGAAGGAATAATTTAAAATTGGAAACATGTCCAATTCTTATTAATTACCCACAGATTCTATCAAGTTTCCAACAAGGGGCCCACTGGTTGAAGCAAGAGTTAGAGAAAGTTCTGGAGGCTCTGCTTCCAAAGAAACCACAAAACCTCACAAAGATACAAATGCACAAATACGAAGCAAAAATGAAAGATTTTCTGCTCTTTTCTGCTTGTCTGAATCACACTGAAACCCATTTTATTTATATTTACTAAAATTAGTGTCTGTGTTTTCTTTACAGGACCTCGGATTACTCCCCAAAATAAATATGCTTCCCTTGGAGTATGTCAAAAGAGCAGATCATCTTTCTGACCTTAGTGAGTTAAAGTGCCTACATACTAAAGCGAACTAACCAGATTAATCAGCCCTTTACATATTTATTAGGAGCTGAATGGTGATGTATTTTGTGGCACTCCACAAATTTTTTACTTCCTTAGACCAGAAGTTACAAACTCAGGTGCTTGCAAGGCCTACATGTAATGTAAAGGAACTAACTGTCTATGGAAACAAGGGAGGGGGTGAGAACTCCATCTTTCAGTACTGGCACAGGCATGCAGGAGGACCTGCATTTTTTTGGTTACTTTGTTTGTAAGAGACACTAAAAATCTTAACCATTATATAAAATTGGCCAATTTTTAAATGTTGGAAACTAATACAAAATTTTAAACATTGTGTGGACTAAACAAAATGTGTCTGAAGATGGGATATGAGCAGTGGACCATATGTTTGTAACTTCAGCCTTAGAAAATTATATTAGCAGGTATTATCTTTAGCACATATTAAAAAATTGTTCAGAAACCACTTTTAAGATTTGTATTTGTTTTCAATAACTTTATGACATCACTGAGGACTGACAGGAGTACAGAGCAGTGTTAAGGAAGTTAAGTGTCCTCAGAAAGTCATTAATAGGGGGTTCATGCAACCAGTAGAACTAAACTAATGTAGAGTTTCTTCCTGTATTAGTGTATATAAACTTAAACGTAAATTATAACAACTTTTTGAACTCACAGCTGAATGTGAAATAAAGAAGTGGAAATCCCTAGGAGTAAGAAACAAAAGGAAAACTGAAGGCAAGTATCAGCTCCACTTGATGCTACTAAAAAAAACAAAACCTTCACAAAAGACAAGTTTGTGTGCTTTCTTTAACCGACTTGGAGGACAATTTAAATCAATATCCTTCACTTTTCATTCTAACTTTGTTTAACAAAAAAATTTGAAAATATATACATAGTGTAAAAAGAGAAACCACTATGAGGGAGAGGCAGAAAATTAAAAAATTAAAAAAGGGAGAACTAGAACCATAAGAAATAGAAATAGGGCTTCCCTGGTGGCACAGTGGTTGAGAGTCCGCCTGCTGATGCAGGGGACACGGGTTCGTGCCCCGGTCCGGGAAGATCCCACATGCCGCCGAGCAGCTGGGCCCGTGAGCCATGGCCGCTGAGCCTGCGCGTCTGGAGCCTGTGCTCCGCAGTGGGAGAGGCCACGACAGTGAGAGGCCTGCGTACCGCAAAAAAAAAAAGAAAGAAATAGAAATAGCAGCACAGTCTGAAAAACCCTCCAAAATAGTTACATTTAAAACGATTAATGGTAAGTTAAAAATAAATATAAAACATAATGAAAGAACATAGCCAATTTTAAAAAGAAACAGACCAAAATCTAGAAAGTAAACTGTAGACAATGAAATTAAAAACTCAGTTGGCACAGCTCAAAAGAGAATTAGAGAACAAGATCTGAGGAAATCACTCAAGTAACATAAAGAGAGAAAAAATTAAAAAAAAAAAGACACATGGAGAATAAACTGAAAAGATCCAATATATATCTAATAGCAGTTTCAGATGAAAGAAAAGAGATGAGGGAGAGATAATATTCTAGGAGAATTTTTTTTTTTTTTTTTTTTATTTTATTTATTTATTTTTTTTAATTTATTTGGTACGCGGGCCTCTCACGGCTGTGGCCTCTCCCGTTGCGGAGCACAGTCTCAGGACGCGCAGGCTCAGAGGCCACGGCTCACGGGCCCAGCCGCTCCGCGGCACGCGGGCTCCTCCCAGACCGGGGCACAAACCCGCGTCCCCTGCATCGGCAGGCGAACTCCCAACCACTGCGCCACCAGGGAAGCCCTAGGAGAATTTTTATATAATTGAATAATCATTATTCTGAGTGGAATAAAGTAAAAGTAATGCATACTTAGACTTGCTGCAGTGAAACTGCACAATTACAGTATATAAAAGGAGAAAACCAAGAATCAACCAGAGAGAAAAGATAGATTCGTTTAAAAAAGATAACGCTTATAGAGCATATTGTTAATCAATAGCAACAAAGTCCAAAATACAATTTTCTAACATGTCTAAAGTTCTGAGGGAAAATATTTGTCAACTTTGAATTCTATAACTGGATAAACTATATTTCAAAAGTGAGGACAAAATAAAGAAAATTTTAAGCCAAAGACTAATAATTTACTGCTAAATTACCATTACTGAGATAATCTGCTAATCTAACATCTTTAGTAAAAGAATCATTACAGAAGAAGCTTCAGAAAGAAGAAAACTGGACACAGAAGAAAGAGTAGGTTCATGAAGCAATGTTAATTAAAGAAACTATTAAACATGAAGATGAACCAAAATAAGCATTAATTGTAACAACAATAATTATTATTGAATGGTTAAAAATGAGGTGGAATTAAAATACTAGCCAATTAATAACATGAATGATGGGAGAAGTAAGAAGAGTTAAGGCATTTTAATTTCTTCGTATTATCCAGGATGATGCTAGAGATATTTATTTATTTCAGACTTTGTTAATTATGAATGCTATGTGAATTATATATTTAAAATTTAAGGATAATGACTAAGGTAACAAAAAGAACTGAAATGAATCACTCCACAGTAGTGTAACAACGACAGTATAAAAGGGACATAGAGCAGTCAATATTCCAAATGAAAAAGCAAAGGAGAAAAGAAGAGACATAGAAAAGCATTTACATTGAAAGCACAAAGTAAGGTATGTGTATGCACACATGTGTGTGTGTGATCAGAGATGAAAATGACATGATCTATCATTCTATTTCACTATTTAAAGATATATTTTATATGTATTCAATAATAATATATAGTATACTATATATAATATAGTATGTAATATATGTATTATATATTACATCTTTATGTAATCTATATGTATTATATATACAATTATCACATGAGTACAAAGATATATATATATATATATACATACAAGGATTTCATTTTTGTAATAGTGAAAATATGGCAACAACTTAAAAGTCCATCGATAGGAAAATACTCAAATAAATGTTGATATATTTATATAATGAACTATTACTCAGCAGTTAACATGAATGGATTATATCTAGAATTACCTATATCGATAAGCTGAAAAAAAAACAGGACGGCAAATGGAAAAAGCAACTTTTAAAAGAATAACCTAGTAGACATCATGACTAGCTACTTAAAAGTTAATAGCTCCCCTTTTTCCCAGTGACTTTCTCTACTAAGAAAGCTGCAAAGCTAAAAATATTCAATACTTTGCCCTCTCTTGTAGCGAAGGGTGTATCAGTTCTAGCAAATGAGATGGAGTGAAATTCTCTGGGTGTCTTTTCCTTCCCAAATAAAATGACAAAACTTAACAAGGAAAAGGCTGTTGCCTTCCCTCTTTGTCCTCCCTGGAATGTGAAGTCCTGAGATTTCGTAGCCAACTCACCAGCAGGTGAAGAGTTACCCACTGCGACAGTGGGGCAGGATGACAGATAACATCACTATCATCTCAGATGACATCACTGAGCCACTGGATCACCACAGGACCACCTTTCCTTAGACTTCTTGTTTTGTGAGACAAATAATACTCAATTATTTACTACCTTACAGTGTATTTTTCTGTTACTTGCAGCTGAATGCAATCTAATTGAAATAAATAAGTATAATACCATTTATGTAGATTTTTACATAAAATTTACAGAAATGTTATATGTTGTATACAGATACATACAGACATAGGGCATAATAAAAAATGGTCGGGAAGGGTAAACACTGACTTTAGGGTAGTGGTTACCTTCAGGGAGAAGGGAGCTGGGGGAAGGAAGAGAATAGGAAGGAACAGGACTACAATAGTAGCTGTATTTTTATTCCTTTAAAAAGAGTTCTAAGGTAATATCAATCTTTTGAAAAAAAATCTGAGTAATGCGTATATTTTTTTTCTGTATACTTTTACATAGTTGAATCATTTTAAACATTTTCCCTAAAACAAAAGAAATATGAAATCATGTAAAATCTCTGGTTATCTATGCTGGAACATGGTTTGTTGTGTCCCTTGTAGGTGGTGATCTATAACTCCATTATCTGACCTATTTCCACACTCCAGGGAGTTAAAGCAGGGGAGAAGATAAGTCTACTCTCAGTCTGTTCCAGGTACAGATCTGCTACAACTGTAGCAAATGACCTAAGAGAACAGGTATCTGGGAAACTTTTATGCTGCAACAGAGTAAGTAAATAAAAATTGTGGAGAGAGTGTTCTAAGAAGCAAGCAAGAAAGCATGATGATTGGCAGTTGGAATTGGTGTAGGCAAAAATATGGGATGATGACAAGCCTGAAGAAATCCCAGCTCATGGGCCAATTTGTTACAGGGCAAGCCAGCCTAGAATCAATATTTTTTCAATTACATTTAAAAACTGTTTCACAATCTAGTATTTGGGCAGCAAGCCAGCAATGTTGTAGTTATTAATTTTTAACAAAATTTTAGCTATACAAGATATGTATTCTCATGGGAAAAAAACTGAAAAAAAAATTCAAAGAGTGCAGAGGGTATAAAATGAAAAGTGAAAGACTTTTCCTTCCTCTCCAGGCCCCAATTCCCACTCCCAGAAGTACTATTATTTCTTCTGCTTCTAAAACTTTTATGTATGGATTAGCAATATATACCCTCTCTTATTTTTAGAAAAAATATGAGAAAATACCATAGTATTATTCAATAAATTGCTTTTTAACTTAAGTGATATATTGGATATCTTCCAAATCAGCTCACATTTAATGATTTCATTCTTTTGAACAGTTGCAAATATTGTATGAAGTGATCACGTTTATTAAACTAATTTCATATTGGTGGACAATTAGGTTGTTTTTATAAACAATGTTTATAATGCAATGCCATAAACATCTTGTTATAATTCATCTTTTCCCTACAGATATGAACAGCCACTTTTATCTTATCCAAAATTCCCACATGTGTTTGTTTGGATTTTTTCTAACTCTAGTCTTCCATAAAACTGCCAGCCTTTTCCTTCACAGCACCAAACTTTGATGGCTATAGCCTCACAATACACTTTAGGATCTGGTAGATCATGTACCTCAGCATTACTCAGGACTTTCAGAATCTTCCTTGAATGTTTATTTTTCCAGATAAACTTTAGCATCATTATGTTAAGTTTAAAATATCCAGTCTGGGGCTTCCCTGGTGGTGCAGTGGTTGAGAATCTGCCTGCCAATGCAGGGGACACGGGTTCGAGCCCTGGTCTGGGAAGATTCCACATGCTGCGGAGCAATTGGGCCCGTGAACCACAGCTACTGAGCCTGCGCGTCTGGAGCCTGTGCTCTGCAACAAGAGAGGCAGCGACAGTGAGAAGCCCGTGCACTGCGATGAAGAGTGGCCCCCGCTCGCTGCAACTAGAGAAAGCCCTCGCACAGAAATGAAGGCCCAACACAGCCAAAATAAATAAATTTATTTTTAAAAAAATCCAATCTGTTTCTCTGAACTGTCAGCCATTATTGTGCACTCCATCTCCAGAGGATTTACTTAAGAAATTGAGGCTGGGAGGGTCTGGACTGGGGACAGCAGGCACAGGGGAGGAAGACTGGGATACAGAACTGAATAGAGGTGGGTTAAATAAGAGTCCATACCATAAACTGTGAGAACCCCTAGATCCTTTTCCATGCAGTACTCTCAGCATGCTGGTAATCTACTTACACCTCCCATTAGAAGGACTATTGGTAGATGTTGACTGGTTCACAGGTACTTAGATTTGGAGGTGCCCCCAAATAAAGGCCAGGTTCCCCAATTACCCTACAATGAGGCTCACCAGTTGACAGTCAAGACTTGCCCCTGGCCCACATCCTGTGCCTTCTTAGGCTTTTTCTCCCCACTTTACTCTTAAATATAGATATTCAGCCAAGCCTCTCTAGAGAGATGAGAAAAACAGAGAACAAAATTGAAAAGACAGGAAAAAAAAAAAAAAAGAATTTTCAGAAAACAGACACAACTTAAGGTACTGAAAAAAGTCTTCCAAAACCTATTATCAGTATTTTGAGGCAAGAGAAAATATTGCATTCATGAAGCAAGAACAGGACTCTAGAAAAAGAAGCAATCAGAAAACAAGAAAGGACTTTTAGAAAGAAAAATACAAGGACTGAAATGAAAATTTCAAAACTGGAACATAAAGTTGAGTAAATCTCTTTGAAAATGTTTATATTAATAGATAGACATTTAGCTAGATATGATAAAGAATTGAAAAGTACAAGAGAAAAGATGAGAAAATGAGATGATCAGGTCAACATTACAAAATGGGCTCCATAAAAAGAAAGGAGAGAGAAAAGATGAAATTATGAGAGAAAATGTAGGAGAAAATTTCCCAGACTGCAGAGTATGTTTCTAAATTGTAGGGCGCACCAAATATGAAGCACAATGAATGGAAAAGAGCACTATACTCAGACACATTATTGTGGTATTTCAAATAAAAGGAATAAAGAGAATGTTTAAGTAATTCTTTGAGAGCCAAAAGAAAGAACACAAACGAGTGGGTGGAAGTCACACAGCAGTGGATTTCTGAAAGCAGCAGTTGGAAGACAATGAAACATGTCTTGAAAATTTTGAAGTAACATGACTTCTAACCTAAAATTCCATAGTCAGCCAAAGAATCATTCCAAGCATGAGAGAGGAAGACAGCTGAAACTGGGTATCTGCAAGGGATTGGTTTCAGGACCTGCTGTGGATACCAAAACCTATGGAAGCTCAAGTCCCTCACATAAAATGGATAGTATTTGCATAATAACTGTTTATTTTATTTATTTATTTATTTTTAACATCTTTATTGGAGGATAGTTGCTTTACAATGGTGTGTTAGTTTCTGACGTATAACAAAGTGAATCAGCTATACGTATACATATATCCCCATATCCCCTCCCTCTTGCATCTCCCTCTCACCTTCCCTATCCCACCCCATAACTGTATATTTTAAATCATCGCTAGATTGCTTATGATACTTAATACAATGTAAATGTGATGTAAATAGTTGCCAGCTTGCAGCAAATTCAAATTTTGCTTTTTGGACCTTTTTGAAAGTTTTTTTTCCCCAAATATTTTCCATCTGCAGATGTGAAATCCGTGGATATGGAGGGCCAACTGTAAAGCCATGTTTACTATGCAGTGATGCAATGTCTCAGAATAACTGCTCTTTATGTTCCCTTTGCAGAAACATACTGAAGGATATGCTCCATGAAAATATAGGGGAAAGATGAAATAGTGTGGATGTGAAACTATGAGAAGAGATAAGTTATTGAAGGGAGTAAATGCCAAGAGAGAAATGGAGGTGAGGACAGAGACTTAAGCCTCATAAACTTGGGACCAGGAGAAAGATGCAGTTAAGACAAAACAAAAGGGGGTTTAGAGAAAGACAGATGGAAAGACAGAATAGATGGAAGTGGAGAGAGTCCCAAAAAGTAGGTGGTTAAACGGTTTTTGATGCTTCAGAGAAGAAGTCTGAATTCTTGGAAAGCACAGTTTGAATAGGCACAAAAGGAATGGAGAAGCAGGTTTGTTGAGTCAATGGGATGGAAGTCAGTTTACAGGGGTTAAGGAGGGATATGAGAAAGTAGAGTAGAACAATTCATTTACTAGATTGGTGATGCAAGGAAGAAGAAAAATATATTTGTAGTAAAAATAGATAGTAGAGACAAGCAAAAGTACTATTTAAGGAGGGGAAAATAATGGCATAGCTGAAAGAAAAAAATAAAGGAGATGATACAGAAGCAGAGATACAGCAAAACAGAGGAAGAGATGAGCTTAGAAACAAAGTTTTAAAAGAGACACAAAGGGATGAGAATCCAAGTGAAGTCAGTCAGTCACTCTAACAAGAAGGAGAGTTTATCTGAGACACATGAAAAGATTAAGAAGATAAAGGCAGGAACGATGATATGTTAAGGTCTGGCTGACTGTGTAAAAGTTAATTTATAAGCAGTGACTTGGGTATTACTATAAATCAATGCCTGAAGGAGAAACTCAGAAGGAGGGTAAAAGAATCAGAGGTTTAAGGAGCAAGGAATAGATCTGAAACGTTAAATGGCAGAACACTTGGGGCTCAGGAAGAACCACTCTCCTCATGAGAGACAGCCACTTGCAGCGAAAAACTTTAATGGGAACCAATAAAGGGACTTGGTGATAGGAAATAACTAGTTCACGAGAAATTTGTTAAACAAGATAATTTAGTCAAAAGAATGAATTGCTGAAAATAACTATCAAAAACACTTTTTTCCCCCACAAATAGGTAACTTGGGTGCTCCTTCAGTTTTATATATAATGTTTCACTGTTAAATATTTTTGTCAATTTCCAGAATATTTTTTCATTTCTTAAGTTTTCAATATCTATTTCTACAATTATTACTGTACTTATTTGTAATAGTAAAAATTTACCAAAAGACACTCACACACACTCACAAATAAAACTAATATCCAACAATAGATGATTGGTTAAATGTTCTCAAACACTAAGTATGGTATGAGATAATTTCTGAATAACGTATATATGTATATGTTATTCATATGTATGAGCAAAGAAATAGTATATCTATAATAGTGGTTGTCTCTAGGTTGGATCATGGTGGGGTTTCTGATGTACGTCTTTTTGCTTGTCTGCAATTTATGATTTTCTTCTGTAGTGCCTAAATTACTTTTATTTATAGGTGAAAAGAAAAACACAGAAAAGGAAAAATACTAAAAATTTTTCAGACTTAGGCCTTTTAGATATTTTTCTTTAATTTATAAAGTTTGAGTTAATTCTTAGTCAAGTGTGTCTACTCAGCTGTTAGGCCTGTTCTGTGGTCTCCTCATATACTGCCTCATGACCTTTATACAAAAAGTTATAAAGTCTTGATATAGTGAAGGGAAACATTCACTTTTTTACCCTCAATCCGTTAAAATTTTTTCCAAACAATTATGGCGGGCGTAATCCCCAACTGTTGAGTATTTAGGTTTCTTCAACTGATCAATAATACATTTTTTTGAACATTTAATTTCCCTTGTATTCTGGGGGATATAGGGGTGGGGTGCGGAGACTTGGAGGAAACAGTAAAAAATCAAAAAGAGATGATCAGAGGAGAACAAAGCATTTTTTTTTATTTTTTAATAAATTTATCTTATTTATTTTTATTTTTGGCTGCGTTGGGTCTTCGTTGCGGTGCACGGGCTTCTCATTGCAATGGCTTCTCTTATTGCAGAGCACAGCGCGCGGGCTTCAGTAGTTGTGGCGCACGGGCTTAGTTGCTCTGCAGCATGTGGGATCTGCCCGGGCCAGGGCTCGAACCCGTGTTGCCTGCATTGGCAGGCAGATTCTTAACCACTGCGCCACCAGGGAAGCCCCAAACAAAGCATTTTAAAAGTGATCTGGGGCACTTCAAAAATCGAACTGCTACATGAAAAAAAAAAAACCAGAATGGAATCGATTTATGGAAAAAAAATATTGTATTGATAGATCAATTTGTTTGCAGCCAGTTGGTCTTTAAAGTTGTTTTAAATTGGATCCTGTCCTGCAAGATGACTAGGAAGTGTTCTAGGGCCTGGGAGCATGAGTGAAAAATACAGAGTGGGTTGACTCAGAGTGGATCTTGGTTGGAAAAAATCAAGAGGTTAAAGACAACGATATTATAGAGGTCGATGTGAAGCAATTGGAGATTAAAGCAGGGGATACTTTTAAGTCAAAGCTTCAGGTCAATCGTCAATGTTCGAAGCATTCAAAAGATAGATAGTGAGTACTAGACTTCACCCAAGGCTGGATCCCAGCCTGCCCCACGTGGGGTGCATCATTGCAGAGTTGCACTGGCCCTGTCTCCGTGCACAAGACAGCGATTACCATTGACAGAGCAAGCTTGAAGAGAGGTAGGTCACTATATATAGCAGCACAGCAGTTAAACTTTGCATTTTTGGCCTGTTTCAAAGTCTCAAACCCTGAACCCATGTGAATTTGCATGAGCGCAGCCCAGTTAAATGAAATATTGTCTGCAAGGTGGAAGCAAATCCTATGCAATCCTTTTGCCTCAGACAGTCTGTCTCACTCATGGGCTACTCTTACATAAATGAGCAAGGAACTGGCTTGGCTTGCAATCACACTGACCTTCAGGGCAGTGCCCTTGTGCTCTGACAGGTTTGCAAGAGGAACGTTGTTAGGATGCCAGACCACCAGTATGCAAGCCGATTGAATACAGAGGTAAATAATTTCTTCCCTGAGGTGATTTCAAGGTTCTCGGACAGAACTGTCTGTTTATCAAACCTCCATTTCATAGTATCCTTTTGTTTATAGAAAAACAGACCAAAATACCTGCAACTGTCCTGAGCAGATTTTAAATGACATGCCGGGGAATTCCCAGCTAATTTGCACCAAGTTACATTTTCATACATCCCTGAGGGCAAACTCTGTGACACCTCACACTGAAATGTTCCAGCTGACACTTAGAGAGGATGACTGTGATTTCAGTTTGAATATTACATGTAAACAAAAGGAATTACCTCAATAGCAACTTACTTAAAGAACTGCCTTAGAAACCTGAAGCACTTTAAGAAAGCTAAATCAAACCAATATGGATTTTTTTTCCTAATGTAGAAAAAAAGAAAGAAAACTAACACAGCAGAGGCTGAAATATGTGACAAACAATTTGGAAACAGCTGTGCAGATTGCAATAGTCTCCCAATAATATACTACTTGTATTTTCTTCTCAGTTTGATTCCTTGACTCCTGGAAGTACTGAAAAGTTAACACAACATTTTCTTATGGCAAGGTGTTTTACTGTGATCAATTACCTTTCCTTCTGTGTGCTGTGCTGTCCTTAGTCACATGATTAATGTCTAAGGGGGCAGAGGGGCGGGGCCCCAAGGTATGCTTGTTTTTTTTCTTTTTTTCTTTCTTTTCAAAAAACATCTTAAAATTGAAACGTGTGTAAAAAGAATTCCAAATGTCAATAGCAAATGATTAATCTTCTGGCAGTTATGGATAATAACTTACTAAAAAGAAAATTAAGCATGGAATCATAAAGAATTTGTGAAACTTTCTGTAATTTTAATATGTTTGAAGACTTGGCAACCAGTCTTCAGAATATATCAAAACCTCTCAAAGTTTGCAATTAAATCTTATGGTCACAAAATCTTCCACAAATATATTTATTAAGTGCTACTAGCTAGTATTAAGTTGTAGTAAACCTAGTATTTCTGGTGGTTTTACGTACTTTTTTTACATGTCATCTGGAATTTGTTTTCATGTAAGGTATGACAGTAGAGTTATAATCTTTTCCTCTTGTCTTTTTATAATTAGCCAGCAAATGTCCCAACTTCATCTTCTTTTTCATTTTTCACTGAATTGTCATGTTACTTTAAACATAAAACAAGTGTGCATACATGTCCACAGACACACCTCTGTTTATTTCTGAGTGTTCTATTTTTTTAATTTGACTTGTCTATTCCTGTACTGGTACCATATTGCAATAATTATAATTGTACCATTCCATTAGGCTTTCTTTTTCAGGATTGCTTTAGACATTACTGTAACTCATTTATTCTCCCATACAAAATTTAAATAATTTTATCCAGTTTTAGTAGAAGTGGTCATGTTACTTTTGGGAATTGCATTACATTTTAAAACTAATTTGGGGAGAATTAACATTTTTAATAATGAGTTTCTTATGCAATAGCATATCTTTCCCCTCTTCAAATTTTATAATTCTCCTCCTATAGTTTCTGAGCATTACCTCTGCTTGTGTTTCCCATCGCCCATCTGCTCCAGAGCAGCACCCAATAGCTTGAATGAGTCTGGGTTATTCCGCTGTTTGCTTTGGGGCAGTCTTCAGCGAGCCATGTGATGAGTACGTCATTTCTGAGGAATAACACTATAGTTTCCTAGGCTCAGTTTCTCTCTAAAAAAAGTCGTTCTACTCATTTGTGGTATGCTTGTATCAGTTTCTGATCCCCTTTCCCCCTCCCTCCACACTTGCTACGTATCATTTGGTAAGCTGTATATTTAGTTCTTTGGTCAGTCTTTCTGGCTCTCAATCATTTCTAACTCTCCTTTCTAATGAACCACAAAGCTTATTCAGAGACACCTCAAGCTTGGGAGAAAATAGACTACGCAGAGCTCTCTTCTGATTCCAGGCACTTTAATTCACAGTCCTCCAACAGACAATAAGAGTACATCTTACTGATTGCCTAATAAAACCAGGAGAAATTGCTCTCTCAATGCACTATAATTGGATCATGTCTTTGCTCACATGGCATTCAATAGGGATCCAGGACAATTTAAGGCTTTTGGGTTTTTTTGTTTGTTTGTTTGTTTGGTTGGTTTCTTTATTAGCATAAGAAAGATATAAACCATGGTTAGGACATTGAAATCTTTCCACTCCCATGATGGGTGGTGGAGCTATCAATTCAGATTCTACATTCATGGGATCTTTTTATGTGTCAGATGGGGTACTTTTTCCCTCAGATACTATCTGGCTTTATGACAATCTCAGTTTTTCAAAAGGTAGCTGTAAGCCCAGACATTTGAAATAAAAAATAATAGGTTATGAAAGCTTAAGTCCATGTATTAAAATAATCACAGGAGATAAGTCAGAGCCAATAGTAATAGTAAAATAAATGTAGCAGGCATCACTTGTTGAGTTCTTATTATGTATTGGATGCTGTAAATAATTTATCATCATTGTTACAACAACTGCATGAGCTATGTAAAATTAGCCCCATTCTATAGATGAGGAAAACATCTCAGAGAGATTAGGTACCTTCCCCAAGGCTGTACATTGTGAGTGAAAGAAGGAAGAATTGAACCTTCATCTGACTAATGTTTGTGTTCTTTTCAGTACAGTATTTTGCTTCCATTCATCCTTAGTATCTACACAATCCTAAGAAGTTTAGAGAAGTTGATTATCCAGTTTTATACTGTAAAACATATTAGAAATGGCAAATTGGAAACAGTTTGAGACACTTCTGGAAGTACAAAAGATTACACTGTACAACAATGACAGAGTTAAGTTGCCACACAGACCATATGGCATATAAACCTAAAATATTTATCATCTGACAATCTACAGGAGAAAGTTTGCAGAACCCTGGATTAGAGTAGGTGGAAGCAGGGGAGCAGATTATTCACTGATGGCCTATGGGCTTCAATTGATTGCCATGTTTTATTTGGACTATACATTGTTCTTTTGTTTGTTTAAAAGAAAATATGAAATATTTTCAACATTTAAAATTGAGATCACACATAAAAATATCCAGATTCCTAGCTACTCTTGAAAAATCAGAAGTTCTAACAATTTTGGATGTAATTTTCTGCATAGCAAGAATTAGAGCTGAGGGCTTCCCTGGTGGCATAGTGGTTGAGAGTCGGCCTGCCGATGCAGGGGACACGAGTTCGTGCCCCGGTCCGGGAGGATCCCACATGCCGCGGAGCGGCTGGGTCCGTGAGCCATGGCCGCTGAGCCTGTGCGTCCGGAGCCTGCGCTCCGCAACAGGAGAGCCCACAACAGTGAGAGGCCCGTGTACCGCAAAAAAAAAAAAAAAGAATTAGAGCTGAGTAGGGGCAACTCCCTGCATGGGCATGAGCTCTCCATTTTCCCATTGTCCTTCCACTCCCAGCCTAATCCACTCGTCTATCTACCTCTGCCCTGCAGGAACCTAAGTGTACAAACTCCAGAAGAAGCTGGAGATAAAGGTAGTAGTGATTCAGTAAAGAGCTAGGAATGCCCTGTTGAGGAGTTTGAACTTGATCCTGAGGTGCCAGGGAGCCACTGAAAGGTTTGAAAGAGACAGCTGACTTGAGGAGACTGGCCTTTAAAAGAACAATACTCTGATAGCACCATGAAGAATGAACTAGTGGAAACAGTGACTGGAGGCAGTAAGACCAGTGAAGAAGCTTTTGAAGAAGTCCAGTAAAGAGTTGAGGGAGGCCTTAACTTGGTGTCAGAGGGAAAGTAAAGAGGCAATCGGCATTAGGAATATTTACAAGGCAACCAAGAGTACAGTTGGGACTGAGCTACAAAGAGGAGATATTAGATTGACAAAAGCCCACCACTGCTACTTGTACTAGAATGGTGTGGGGAAAAGAGTTAGCATTGACCATTTTTTGAACACCCACTTGGGGATTGTCAAAAAACTCTTAAAGTCAATAAGGCATAGGGCCTGCTTTGTATGGCTGACTGATCGACCTTGGGTCAAGACAGCTTATGTATCAGGAGCTTTGGGGATGACAGGCGTTGAGGTGGGGCAGAGAAACTCTTCGGAAGAGACTATAAAAAAAAATATCTGGGGCCAGTGGCCTTCCATTATAGGTAGGTGTAGAATATTAGGGTAGTTGAAGGGAGAAATGGCTTTGTTGGGAGCCTTGGGGTCCAATGTACATCCTGGATTTGGAAAGTCTGGTAGATACAGATAGATATAGAGACATCACAGGGGCTCAAAGATAATATCAAATCCACGTGCCTCTTTCTACTCCTTCCTAATTCTGCCTCCAAAACCAAGCATGGTTTCTGATGGTGGAAGAGCAGCTGCCTCAGGACCAACCTAGGACTATGAAAGGAGACTTACCATTCCTCTCAGCCTCCTTAGATGCACAGCAGACGAGTCACTTCTTGCCTGCTGGAAAGACCCTCACGAGCTTTCCAATAAGGATCTATTCCCACCTAATAGTAAGGAGAACTGAAATGCTACTTTCACTTGTGAATGGAGAGATAATCTCAAAACAGTTATTTATTTGAAGAAAAAACAAGTACTCAATAGCATTTTCTAAAGATTTTGACCAAATGGAGAATGAAAGACACAGAGGGTTTAAGCCGTTTCTCTGAGGAGAGAAGACATGGCAGTTTCCATGGAGCATCACATCAAAGGAACTCAAACCACAGCATCCTGAATTTTGAAAATAATGGTAGCTTCCCCAATCAAGTTCATCATTAACAGTGAACTGAATCTTACAGAAGAGAAAGGATTTTTCCTTAACAACCCACACACCTCTGTCGAATTCATGCAGAAAAGTAGCTGAGGCAATTTTCTAAGCCCTATATTTTACCAGTATTATAGAGAGGTGCTGAAGAAAGTCCACAAGGAGTAACTGGAAGACAAGGGGAAAAGCAAAGAGGTTAAAAAGGAAACCTAGAAAGTGCTGTCACTGTAAAGATGACAGTTTCTGAAGCAAAATCTCAGACAATGCTCACTGTTGGAGAGAACTTGTGATAACTGCTCTAAGCAGAGTAATTTTGTTTGTGTATGGAGAAAAAAGAAAGAAAACACATTTTGAAACAGTAACTAATATTTAGAAAGGAAACTTACTGGAAGCAAACTAGAACCATTATGCTTGTTTGATTAAAAATGGGATTTTCAAATTTGCAAAAATTTTCATTTTATACATAATGCACACACATTTTCCATGCACAGCATTCAAATATTAAAATCTTTACAGAGCCTTTTATTTAGTGTAATGCATGTGTACAACATTTTGCACTGCCCCAGATAAAAATTCATCTTGTGGTGCCAAGCTGTGTCGATCCTGAGGAAAGGCACACAAATCCTCATTTTAACAGGACAATAGCTCTGGGTAAGAGGATAAACTTGTCCTCCTTAATCTCACTACCCTGCAGCTGACTCTGGAGGGCCACCCACATGGCCAGAGATTTGAGGAAGAACTGAGGTGAAGCACTTCTAAGAATGGCCTTTTCTTTCTCAGTATCTCAACAACTTCTGGACCCACTAAAAGAAGAGACCAAATAATAAATCCCACTTTCATGGTGTTTTACAGTCAACAGAAAGCCCATCTCATTAAGTTTTCATAAAAGTTGCTGTTGATGACAACAATGCTGGTCAAATAGATTGAATAATTGTCCTGTACCATTAGGAGGTGGCAGATGTGGGGCTTCAACCCAGGCAGTGTTTGGGTTGTCACAGCTGTGCCTTGGCCATGGAACAGCAGCAAGAGTGGGGGAACCCCTCTTCCTTTCAGTGGCCCCTGTGTCTGGGAGTCATGACACGATACTTCAGTTCATTTTCAGGGAGGGTGAATACATAACATGTACTAAACACTCAATAGATAAGAAAAAAAATTCTTTTTAATTAGCAGGAAGCTGGTAATATGCAAGTTCAGTGGAGAACATTTACTTCCCCAGTTAAACTGTGAGCTGTCAGGAGGACCGGCCATTATTTATTTAATGTATCTGTATTTTATTTATTTTATTTAATGTAGTCTGTATTCTACCCTGGGGCTCTCCCTAAGAATATGTTAATCCTTCCTACACACTCTTAGGAAAACACTACTTTCTCACCTCTTAGAAGGAAGATGGTCTTGTTTAGAATGTGAGAGCCTAGGGGGCAGAAGCTATTTCCCTAAGGGACAGATGGATGGGGATGGAGAGATGGAAGGATAAAAGGGTAGAGAGAATAACATAATAACTCACTCTTTAATATTCATCATTAGTTAGATGGAATATAGAGACCTATTTGAGTCACTTAAATTGATTATTTCTGTTAGAACAATCATTTTCTGAACTAAGTTATCTTCTGAACTATACTTTGGGATGTCAGAGTTACACCACATAAAATAAGAGGCATTTCATTAACAGTCATTTTGCAGATGACGTAAATCAGGCCCAAAGAGTATGTTCAAATATGTCTTTGAAATGTCATAGTTAAACCACCTTATTTTCTTCAAGATTAATGCATTCAAAATTTCTTCTTGTGCAAAAACAAAAAAGTAAAATACATTTAAAAATCTAAAATGTAGCTTAGGGAATTCCCTGGTGGTCCAGTGATTAGGACATGCACTTTCACTGGTGGGGGAACTAAGATCCCACGAGCCATGCGGTGCAGCCCAAACAAAACAAAACAAAACAAAATGTAGCTTAGTTAAGTATTTTTCTTTTGCTAAAAAGATTAAAACAGACACAAAGACCAGCATAAGAGGAGCTTCAGTATCAGTGGTTTACTAATCAAAATCTCTTTGGGGTAAATTCATGACCATTTCTGTTTCCTCTGGATCACCTGCACTTAGGCCACTTTTTTGGTGATGTCATCAAAAAAACAGGTGATATTCTTTTAATGTAACTGACTGCAATCAGTCACCATGTGGTGGGGGGAAGCACTAAGCAATAAACGGTCTGTCTATGCAACTCATCAATCAATTAATGAAAAATCATTTATTAAGCTTGATAGCTCATCTGATCTCCAATCAACTCACTCAACAAACACGTATTAAGCATCTACTAGTGCAAGGAAATGTGTTGAGTGGTAATGACATGTTGGTAAGGAAAACAGACATGGTCCTTGCCCCCATGGAGTTTACATCACAGTAGGGGATAAGAGACAGTAAATGAGTAAATAAATGAATATATAATTGCAAATCACGATAAGTGCTATGATCAGGGCATCATACTTAGGGTTGCCAGTATTAAACTTACATATACTAAAAGAAATTTTCATTGCTGATCTGAAGTCCACATTTAACTGGGAGTCCTACGTGTTCATTTGCTAAATCTGGCAACTCTACCAGTATAGAAAATAAATGTGTGTGTGTGCATGTGTGTGTGTGTGCTCGCATGTGTGCGTGTGTGTGTGTGTGTGTGTGTGTGTGTGAGAGAGTCAGGGGAGAGATATATTAGGTAGGATAATCAAGCAAAGCTCACTCTAGACACTCTGTTTAAATTGAGACTGAACAGATGAAAAGGAGCCAGCCAGGAAAGGAATAGGGTGGCATATGGTGGGATGTTGTTGCAGGTATGGGTGGGGGGTACAGAATTCCAGACAAAAAGGGGTTCATAGGGGGTTCAAAGGGGTTCAAAGGCCCCGAGATGTTCATTCATTCAGCAAGTATTCACTGAGTGTCTATTATGAGCCAGGCCCTGTGCACTGGGGGTACAATGGTGAGCAGGACAGAAGCATTCTCTACTCTCATGGACCTACAAGTCTAAAGTACCAACTGAGGACGACAGGGCACAGCAGCAGTGAAATCATATTTAGCATGGGGATGGAAGATAATTCAACGATACCATTTTTATTCCCTTAGCTGCTAATATGAGGCTCAATGAAAAAACAAAAATGTGTATTTGTTGAATTCAACAACCATTTATCCTGAACTTGGCCAGGGGAAAAAAGAAGAAAAAAAAAAACAAATTGACAGACAACCTTTTGTTATCCCTTTAGGATACTTGTCTTTGGGTTGCTCATCAATAAAATGCCTCAAAATTAATGACAAGTAAAATGAACTCTCTAGAGAAAATTCATACTCGTTTAAATAACTCCCTAAACCAATCAACTCAAGTGGAGAAAAAAGGCAAAAGGCACAAAGACATGAACACAAAACAACCACTTGGTTGATCCAGTGTGCCTCAAGAATAGCAAAGATGCTCTGGATGCGAGAAAGGACCAAAAAAAAGATAAATTCTAGAAATGTAACCATCTGGAAAGTTCCAGGATAACCACAAATACCTTTTACTCCAGTGAATTGTGTTTTTGCTCTGAAGATCAGTTCATCTGGGGGAAAGGAGTGATTCTTGTGGGTAAGAGCACAGAGACATCCCTCTCATCATAGAAGCTAAGGCAAATTTTTTCTGCCTTGACAATTATCTGAGATTTTTCAGATAATATCCATTGTATTAATGGTAATGCAGTTCAGGAAAAATGATCAGAGATTAGCTTTCAAGCCATGAGTTGAGTTCACTATGTGAAAATCTAAGGGGAAGAAATAGAATCCGATTTAAGGCTCAATTTTTAATTTGCTTATCTGAGCAAATTAAAAAATGAATTCATATTCCAATGTATTTTATGAATATTACAGACTTTGCTTATATATTTCTTTGGAAATGCTCTTACCTAGGTTTATTCATCAATTAATAGCCCAAAACAAAACAATCTGATAGGATGATTATGATATGATAATAATTCAGAGACTAGTTACGTCAAACTAACCTTAAATACATAGGGTAGTCTATTTCTCCAGCCTGTTGTTCTCTCTTGGAATCTCAATATCATATTCAGTCTATTTGCTGTACCTCTTAGAGTCATATCAACTGCAAATTTGACAAGTCTGCAATCTGTCCTTCCATGTCAGTCACCGATAAAAATATTAAACAGAATAAATCCCTCAATCGAGCTCTCTGCCAAGCTACTAGAAATATGGACTTTTATCGCTACTTAAATCAATACCCAATTATTTAATTTTGCTTCTTACTAACTCTAACTTCTCCATATTATTCCACAAGTTTCTGATGAGAGGCCAAGTGCCTTGCATAAATCCAGACGAAATTTAGTAGGGATTAAAAATAATCCCTGCATTTGGGTCAAAAATTCTAATGCACTTTCGAAAACATAGCAGTAAACTTGTTCACAGTAGAGCAACTAGGATGATGAATGAAATCAGAACTATGTCGTATGTAGAACAGAAATAGGGATTTGCAGAGAAGAAGACATTGAATTTTTTTTGATAGCTTTTTTTTTTCTAACCTATAAATGGCTTTCATATGAAAAAGAAGGTGTTTGTCTTCATTGCTAAGGTGGCAAATTCAAACTTCCACAGAGGTCTGGCAGGCAATGTGAGTGAGGGAGGACAGCCTTACTCTTCCTTTTCCTCCTTTGATAGAGACAGAAGCACAAGAAATAATGCCTTTCCTCTTAACTCTCCTGTAAAAAGACACTGTGTAAACTCAATAGCCCATGGCAGAGGATCCCTGGGCTCAGTTTAGGGGCAACATGGAGTGGTGGGAACTGTGACTAACTGGGGTATTCTGCGCGAATTAAAAGCGGGGGCAGCCGTTTCCTAATGCCAGCTAATTGTTGTCAGGGGAGATGTTATCTATGCACTCCCAATATTAGTACAGCTAACAGCTTTTTCAAAAGTAATCAGAAATCTGGGTTTTTATGTTAATTCTCGTGATTTTTAAATCTGGGCAATAAATTCAGAGTTTAAAAAGAAAACAAAAAACTCTGCCAGTCAACACTGGGGAAGCCCAACAAAACCAAGCTTCCAGTTACTATAGGATTCCCAGAGGTGAGACCAGGACCCATGATTTGCAGATACAGGGAATCAGGTAGGAGGTGAGTGGAGAGAAGCACTTGCTGCTCCCGGGAGTTGCCCTGCTTTCCCTCCAGATCACCAGCTCTGGGTGGAGTGACCTCCTGCTGGTCACGACGGAAGGCAGTCTTATCTGAAACTGCACTGATTGAATTTTAATGCCCAGTCTCACTCTGAGAGGCTATGGTTCCAAATAAAACTTTCCCTGGGGGTTCACAGAAAGGAATCTATGGCTGGAAGGTTCTTGATAGTGTTTGTTGGAGAGGTAGGATGCAATCTCAGCTTTGCAAAACAATAACCATTTGGACACAGAAGACTTGGGAGGGAATTCCTAACTGATAAAAGAGCAGGCACAAAAGAATTAAGGTAGAAATGAGGATAGCCTGAAATGCAGATGGCAATGAGAAAATTCTAATGGAAGTGGATTGTTTATGTCGCTTACACCTAGGGTCACAAACTGGCCCCCTCCAGCTAGGCTTGGCTATCACAATGCTTAAAATTAAAATTGAACCGAAAGTACTTTTGGAGGGCATGCGTCCTCCACTTAGTCACTGGCCCCACCACTTTTTGTTGTCTTGTGTCCTGGACCATCACAAATTCGTGTTACCTGCTTTGTTCACAAACTCCTTAGAGCTGTATTATCATTAATACAAAGGCAAATTTTTTTGATTTTATGTGAATATATTTTCCTGAGTCAAGTTCATGATGCATACATCCAATACGTCTTAAACATTCTTATATGGTTAGGAATTTGGAACTTCGAAAATGATCTAAATGAACTGGCCAAAGATTTCAACTTTCAATCAACTGTTCTGGCATCCGAGACACACACATTTCTAGGGTTTCACTCTTATAATTTAAAATCAGGTTTTTGCTGTCACACAAATACCCGTGCTTGTATAAGCCTTTTACAACCATCCTCCCATTGGATTCTCACCAAATCCCTATTCATTCATTCATTAGACAGAGGCCTACTAACTACAGATGGTCAACTATTATGCCAGTTGTAGGTGCTCAGAATGTAGCAATAAACACAACTTAAAATCTCTACTAAGTAAGCAGGTAAGGCACTTTTTTTCCCATTAAAAATGCATTTACTACAGAAGTAAAAGAAATACGCCCACTGTATTGAAGATTAAGGCAATGCAGAAGTGTACAGAGTAAAATGTGAAAGCCACTCCCTTACGTTTATATGCATTTACATACAAATGTCATTTTTGCATAAATGCTATTATACAATATGCATTTTTCAGAAACATTATTTTGTAACTAAAAATGTTGATTTTTCCATGTCTTCTACTTTTATAGGCTCCAAAGTCTTCCCTAGTTTGTATGTAGTACTATATATATATATATTTAATCCTTATTGGAGAATAATTGCTTTACAATGTTGTGTTAGTTTCTGCTGTATAACAAAGTGAATCAGCTATACATATACATATATCCCCATATCCCCTCCCTCTTGAGCCTCCCTCCCACCCTCCCTATCCCACCCCTCTAGGTGGTCACAGAGCACTGAGCTGATCTCCCTGTGCTATGCAGCTGCTTCCCACTAGCTATCTGTTTTACATTTGGTAGTGTATGTATGTCAATGCATATACAATATATTTAATCTCTTCCTTATCAATAGACATTTTTGGCTGTTTATCTGTTTGTTGTCGTTATACTGATGACTATATAGGTATCTTTGTCTGCATAAGGAAATATTTCTTGAGGTATATTACTAGAAGCAGCTTAACTGAGTACATTTAAAATGTTCAGTGATACTGACAAAAATGTGTATAAGAACACCTGATTCTCCTCATTCTTGCCAATACTGAACTGAACGTGACAAAACTCTTTAAATCTTGCTAATCAGATGGATGTAAAATGTCTCATTTGAATTTGTATTTTCTCCAAAATGATGTAATTTGTATTTTCTCCAAAATGATGTAAATAACATCATTTTACTTGGCTATATAAGTGTGTGTGTGTGTGTGTGTGTATATATATATATATATATATACACACACACACATACAGAGATCTGCAAATTATTTTTTCATATTTTTATTCAACTTTGTATTGAAAATTTTTCATATTGATTTGTAGGTGTTCTTTATGTATTTAAAATATTAAGACTGTAAAGATGTTGCAAATATTTTCTTCTAGTCTGTTATTTGTCTCCTATTTATGCTATTTACTTTTAAAAATTAGTGTATAAATTGGTTAATTTTTAATTTTACTGTTTTTAAGTTTTGAGTGGTATTTTTTTTTTTTGAGTGTTATTTAGGAAGACCATCAACATTCCAAAATTATAGAAATAGCTCCTGGTATTTTTATAGTTTTTTCTTAACATTTTGTTCTGTAACCCCTCTAGAGTTTCTTTTTTAGGAATAATATGAAATAGGCATTTAACTTTGTCTCCCAAAGGAATAGCCCATTGACCCACACTATTTATTAAAACACCTAATCTGTTGCCTTTATATTGGAAGAACAATTTGGCTTGGGTTTCACATTCTGTCCCTCAGAAGTAAAAATGTGCTGCCTTTCCATCTTCTGAAATTGAATGTCACTTGGGCCTTGGTCAAGTCCCAGGCCAACCTGATTATTCCTGCTTTTGTAAGTGACTTGGATTTTCTGCTTAGATGTCCTCATAATTCTTTCTTTAAACTTGAAATTCAATAACTTAGCCAGATTGTCTCATCGTGTTGATGATTCCAAATGAAATTTTCCTGGCATCTGGTGGGTCCTTTAAGTCTTTCCATCCACTTATTACATCATTTCAGGAGAATATTGTTTTATTATGTTTTAAAATAATTTCCATGTGCTTTCTTCTTCAAAAATACTCAACTATCTGCCATACACTTCTACCGTATTCCCTATAGTCATTACTATAACTTTGTTCTTTTCTACTTTGTTTCATGTTATTTCCTCAAATCTATCTTCTATGTCCCTAACAGTGCTTTCAGAGAAGTTCATTCTATTTTTGTTGCTTCTAAAGTCTTTTTTATCTCTTAAGTGATTTTATTTATCTCTCCAACTTTTCTCTTGAGCTCTGCTGGCACAGTTTTAATCTCCCTTGATTTTTTTATGTCTCTTCTGTGAAATCTTTAATGATATATCTATATCTATCTATATCTACATCTAGAGAGAGAGAGAGAAAATTCACGCTGTCCTTCATAATAATGGAGAATTCTTTGTCTAAACTTTTCTTTAATACTTTGGTAAATTTGTTTGGGGGATTGTGGGCTCTTCTTTGGCTTAAATTAAAAAAATATATTTTGCAGTTTTGATGAACATGTCCCACTCCCTCCTTTTTGATTATTACTCATCTTTAAAAGAGACTGGCTACTTATTAAATAACAGTATAGTGCAGGGATACAGGGAAATGGGTGGAATAGAGCTGAGTAAGCGGAAGCCAATTGCAGTTCTAATTTGGATTTTGTTCTGGTTATCTATCATTGCAAAACAAACCACCCCAGAACTTAGCGGTTTAAAACAACAATCAGTTGCTTTGTTTACAAATCTGCAAATTGGGCGGAGCTCAGCAGGTTCACCTCATTTCTGCTGCATGTGGTATCAGTGGGGCAGCTCTCAAGAGGCTGAAGGATCCGCTTCAAGGATGGACCACCCAAAGGTCTGGGAAGTCAGGCTGGCTGTCATCCTCTCCCCAGGTGGTACACTTCACAGAGAGGCTTGACTTCACAGTAAGGTCGTTGCGTTCCAATGGGGAGTGTCACAAGGAACAGGAAGTGGAAGCTGCTAGTTTCTTAAGGCCTGGGCCTGGAAACTGGCACAGCATCCCTTCCTCTGCATTTTATAGATTTACGGGGACGAGGGGAGGAAGCATAGACTTCACCTCCCCATGGGAGGACTGTCAAAGAATTTGGGAGTCATGTTTGAAAAACTGCCCCAAGTTTTCGGTCTCAAGCATTTGTTGCTAAATCTGTTTTCTTTCTTTCGGGAATACATCTTTTTGCAGTCCATGGCATTCAAATTGAGTGCCATAGAGAAAAGATCCATAAGTTACAGATAAAGTATGTTTTGGTTTGGAAATTTTTGCCTCCCTCCCTCCTGCCCGCCCCCATGCAAAGAGCCTCCTGCAATGCCCTAGCTGGGAAACTAGAGTGTAGGTCAGCATGATTTCTACTCATCTTGGCATTTTGAAGGGTCAGATTATTTTCCTCCATTTCTTCCTTGGCCCATCCAGCCTGATCTTATCTGTGCTCTAAACAACGGAATGTTAGCTAGGCCTGTCAGTGATGTGATATGCTGTCAAATCTGAGAGGAATTGACCTGGCTCAGCATCTTTCGGTCTCTTGTTCAAGATTTCACATTATTTGGCAGCAATACTTCATACGTAAATATTTCATAGTTTGTGGTTTGGAGCTGTGACCGTTTCTATGTTTCATTTGCTATGAAAATTTCCTCTCTATTTTTCAATGTTTTTCGTAGTTTTAGTTTGTTTTGAGGGCATCTAGTAGAATAAATATCTTATCCTCCTGTTTTAAGCAGAAGCTCCATGTGAACTTTAGAATCACCTTAAAAAAATCTGTTGGGATTTGAGGAGGCAGATTATTCTGAAGGTACAGATTACTTGGGGGAAGGGCTGACTATTTTACAATATTGAATCTTCCCATCCTATTTCGTAGTAGGGCTCCTCATTTATTGAGATTGTCTTTTTTGTCCTTCTCTAAAGTTAAGACTTTTCTTCTCACATATCTTATAGGTTTATTATTTAGGGCTATTCTAATTATTTTAGATTTTAAAATGTTATCGTGAACAAAATAATTTTCCCATGACATTTTATCATCAGTTGTTACTGAAGTCTAGAAAAGCTATTGATTTTTGTGTGTCAGTCTTCTGTCCAGCCAGATTTCTGAGCTCTCTAAATTTTTCCATTTGAGTCGCTTGTATTTTTAAGTAGACAATCATATCAGCTCATCTATTGAGTATTTAATTTTTATATTTTAAATTTGTATGATGTTACTTTTAAAATTTCAGCTTATCCTTGTCTTCAGGATATAGTCTTTTACCCCATCTTAGTAAATAATTATACATGTTTTGGGCTTTGGTTTTCTAGAGTTTTGTTTTCCCATGACACTGATCTTATTGCTTTCATAATCTATATCTTCAGTGCAATCTCACTTCTAAAATCCCAACAGATTTTTATATTTTAAATTGGGATAGATGTGTATACTGAGGCTGCATCTTGATGAAATTAGAAAGCAGACTTGCAGAAACTGACTGACTTGCTCAATGGGATAAAGCTAGTAAATGATAGAGTCATCATCCAGACTCCCAGCCCAGTCTTCGCTTCTTCGTGGAAAAAGTAAAACACACGATCCACACATGAGGTGTGTTCCAAGATTAAAATTCTTCCAACAAAACTTTTACCAGAACTCCTAATAAAACGAAATTGAATGCATACATGTGTATATTTTTTATTTTTCATAACTTATTCTTATAAACATGCTGATGAAAAGGCTAAAAGCAGACTGCTGTTAGAATAGGCAATGTCTAAAAATCTAAATGTTCAATAGTCACATAATGAAAAATTAACTCTGCTTTGAAGATATTCTGATGTCCATAAAAACAAAGTAGGCAGATGAGGGTGGGGATGGGGTTAAAGATAAAAAAGGATAAAGCTCCAAATATATTGGGGTCAGGATTTAATGTAATGGCATCAGGGATAACATACTCAATCAATGGCATTAGATCAAATTTGACAATTTAGCTGTCATTCTGGAAATTTGACAATTTAGCTGTCATTCTGGAAATAAGCTAATTGGCACAGGCTCCAGAATTTGACTTTCATGTACTGAGTTGAATTAAGTACCTTTAGAAAAATCAGATGGAATTACATAACGATTCTGATACTACAGGATAATGCTAGCAAGCATGTGGTCTGGATTTTATGTGTTTCACTTCATAAAAGAATTCACTGGGCACTCACTCCACTATCTTTTGAAATGAGAAACTCTTGATGTTAACCCATGAAGAGCAACCTAAATACTGGAAGAATTTATTCCTTTTCCCTTCAACACTGCCTGTCATTCTGGCAATGGAAAAAAATGATGTATTTGAGGACGCCCGGGACAGGAAAATTGATAAGAGCTCCCAACTTCTTTTCCATAAACAACCGATCTTTTAAAGCTATTAACACAGGAGCTGGGCATTCAAAGACAGTTCATTTATCATCTAATAGCAGGCCAGGGTATCAGGCATTATGGTCATGTTCTGAAAAATGGGTCCTGAGTTCACCCACTATAGCCGAACAGCTGCTCCTTCCCAAAGTTTTAATCAGATTCCCAGAGCATTACATGCCCCAGGAATGCAGAGCCCACATAAAATCTGCAATAAGCCTGCCATGTAAATTCATTATGGAGCCCAAATAACATGAACAGATTATATTCTCCAGGCCAAGAGAGAGCTTTTAATTTAGATTAAAATTATGATTGCATACTGATTTGACCCCTTGTTCTCTGGAAATGCTTTTCTTGGGAAAAAACTCAGAATTGATCACCTAAAATAAAAGGCGTTTTCTTGGTTGTTCAGAATGAGAAGTCAAGCTTAAACACATTGGAAAGAAAATATGCTTTAGGACAAAAAAAAATCTTAACCGAGAGCTCCTGAAATATAAAGTTTTGTCTTTTTTTGTTTAGATACACTTCCCTCTCTCTGACATGAGAGCCATAGCTTTCTACAGATTCTAAAAAGAAGTTTATGACCTCCTCTCCAAAAGTTTAATGTGTAGTGTTTTAGATCTTGTTATGAACGGAAGCTAGTTTGGCAATGTTGGAAATCTTATCTCACGTGAAGCCAAAGCCACGATTGGTTCTTCTCATAGATGTCCCTGATACCTAGTTATGAACTATCCTCCATCACTAGGCCACTGTCTTGTGAATGTATGTCACTGGTCACAACACAGAGAAGGAGAGACAATCACTATTAATTCCCCCACCAGCTATTAAAGGACATCAAACAGAGACAAAGGCATTCATGTGTAGTGACAAAAGTGCAATGTATCAACCAGAAGAAGGATGGACTAGTCATAGAAGAACTGAGAATCACAGAATCAAACACTGCAAGTGACCATCCCAGGTTTATCTAGTGGGGAGAGAGCAAGGTTCAGTTATCCTAACAAATGTAGAATAGTTTTAGATGTCTTAAACGTTGGTATGGATTTGGGGAGTGGTTGCCATTGACTACCACTTCAAAATTCCAAGTTCCGTTGGGAAAAAAGTACCTTTTGTGTGAAAGATGCAGATAAACATCTGATTCATCAATCTACCCTTCTTCTGTCCCCATGCTGAGCATACAACCCTTTGGATATTATTTGTCTTTATATGCAGGTCAGCCCACAGGAAATACTGCTTTTATCATGTGATCTTTGGGGTACTTGAAATCCCGGTGACAGTAATTTCCTGTGGTGAATTAATAAAGTGGATGCTGTTTATGGTTCAGCTTCCTAAGTAGCTTGACTATAGAAAGCTAGCATGGATAGTCTGGTCCATGGGTCAGTAACTTCTTGGTGTTTATTATATCAGCACCCTGGTGTCCACCTCTGCCTCATGCATACTTGGCTTAGTGCAAATCATTCTCTTAGTACATGGCTGGTCAGGCCAGGCCTAAACAAGAGAACATCACCAGGTTCTTCCGTGTAGAGAGAGAGCCAAAATTTCAAACAGGGGCTAAAATAAATAAGGCACTACTATGACTTGGTGACGATGTACATCAAAAGACAGAACTACCTCTTTCAACTCTCTCTCAAGACTGGCTTTTTGCCTAAAACATTAGCTCATAGTCATTTGTGCACATAAAGAACAATTTTTAAAAGAATCTCCATCACACAGCATATCAAGAACTGGTGTGGTGGAAAACGTCCCCTGCTTTCCACCCATGGAAGTAACCTCTTCTCAGGAATTGGCAAGAACTGAATAGATGAATTTCTAGTGTGGATCATAAATCTGACAGTAAGAGAACATGAAGAAATCAGAACAGAGAGTAAGCAAAAGTAGGAAGACAATGAGAAAGATGAAGGACAGCCTCCAGAGAGAACACGACGAGTCCCACACTTGAGACACTAGAGGTACAAAGGATACAGCTTATAATCTTCAACAGAAAAGTGGAGGGATCCCAGGGAAGATACTTTACCAGCTTCCTAATGTATAGGAATACCTCGTATAGTTTGAAATTATTAAAGACTATCTGAAGTTTCAGAGCAAGTATAAATTGATTGCAGCATTTCTAAGCCAAACTGAAAAAGATTATTTGTTGTCAGACTCTTGCACCATTTTGAGAAACATTTCGATAAATACGGCTACTTGAGTGAAAATTGGATTGCTTTAAAACAGCTCTTTTGCCGTATGTCCACTTCCTCTGCATACCATCCATCATCTCTCAGTTCACTATCATTCAATGTTCACTATCTCTGAATATTGTAGTGGATAATATGGTGCTTGTTTCTTCCATAATTTACCCCTCCCCATTAATCGTCATTATTGTCATCACAGTCATTGCTTATTAGATTTATGATAGTTTCACCAATATCTTTGCTCACCACTCCTTGTCGCCCAAGTCTCTGTGAGTTCAGTTTCTTATTTCTATAATTGATTATCTATGAGTGGTAAACTCTATTTACCTGAAAATGTCTTTATTTCATTCTTTCCCTTGAATAGTATTTTAGTTGAATTTAGAACCTTGTTTGTAGGTTATTTTCCCTCATAACTTTGTACATATTATTCTACTGTCCAGATTGTTTTCCACTGTAAGTAATTCATCTTTCCTCTCTGGTTAATTTTAAGATTTCCACTCTGTCTTTGATGATCTCATATTTCATTATAATATATTTGGCTGTGGGTTAGTTTTAATTTTTCCAGCTCTGGACATAATAGGATGGTTCAGTTTTTCTCTTCAACTCTGGAAAATTATCATCCATTATCTCTTCAAATATTGCCACAGATTAATTCTGCTCTGCATTCTGGATCATTTGCAAACTTTACTTCTGGTTAACCAGCTGCATTTAATAGGACATTTATCTCATCCGTTTAGTTTTTAATGTCGATATCTGCATTATTCTTTCCTAACTTGTTTTCTGTTCCTCCATTTATCTCTTTAGTCATTTTAATATGCTTATTTTATAATATATCTCAAGATTTTATAATTTTTGTTTAGCTCCTTAGGGTGCTTGTTCTTCTGATTTACTTTTATCTTCTGACTTTTCTTCATAGTGGAGTTATTTCCTTTTGTGGCTTGTAAATTTTTATTGTGAATTTACTTTCAGGAAGGGTTGTTTTTTTTTTCTGTGGGATTTCCATGTGTCTGGGTTGAGATAGTATCACTTCAGAGAAGTTTAGCATATTTAGAAATAAGGAAAGGGAAATAATGCTGGGGCAGATGTTTCAATAGTCCTAAAATCTTTTAATCTTAATTCATTGGCTTGTATTTCCTACACACAACTTCCCAGGCCAGGGATTCTGATGCAAAATCCAGATAAATGACAAGTTTCCTCAACACTTTTCAAGGCTGATGGACAGAGTCTGTGACGGAGGAACCACTTTGAGAATCCAGGCTTTATTCAAAGAGCTTTGCTCAAGTTTATTATCATGAGTGAGCCTACAAGAGAAAGGGCTCTGATTTCCACATGGGAGTGGGACTCCAGATCCAAAACCTCTGAGTTTATATCCTATACAAAATCACGTGGCTACTGACAGTGGTATCTTCCCACTCTTGCCTTGTACACCTGGGGAATTTCCTTTTCTCTCCTTCAAATCAATTCTACATTTAGCAAAGATTTTTTGCCTTTTTAGATAAAACTTTTTTTTTAACATCTTTATTGGAGTATAATTGTTCTACAATGGTGTGTTAGTTTCTGCTGTATAACAAAGTGAATCAGCTATACATATACATATATCCCCATATCTCCTCCCTATTGCGTCTCCCTCCCACCCTCCCTATCCCACCCCTCTAGGTGGTCACAAAGCACCGAGCTGATCTCCCTATGCTATGTGGCTGCTTCCCACTAGCTATCGATTTTACATTTGGTAGTGTATACATGTCCTAGAGAAATGGAAATAAAACAAAAATAGATAGATAAAGCATTTTTTAAAGTTTGTAAACGCATAGGGCCTATGTGCTTCATTTCAATTCATTATGTTCTGAACATTCCATTATTGTGAAATATGGTAGTTGTTGCTCTGGGATTAAACTTGACTTCCAATCACTTTCTTCTAATAAAAGATTCCATGCCACTGGCCACAAGGATGGGGATATCATTCAGATCTGGCCGATCACCATGTTTAATTTCCATAGAGTACTATGTGATTGGCCTAGAGGTGATCTTCTGATACAAGCAGAGCCAATAGGAAGATATTGGCTCTGCCTGTATCATATCTATGGCTCTGCTTGTATCATATCTATGGCTGATATGCAAATATTGGGAGAATTAAGTGTTATTTTGAACTAGAACAATATAAGCCTGAAGATGCCATAGGTCACTCTCTCCTACTTCGTGGTCATCTATCTGTGCAGTCATCTGTCTGTACTAGGAAAGAATGACACTAGCACTCAGAGGGAATCAGAGCCAAGAAAGAAAAAGAAAGAGTAGACAACCACATTTGAATCCCTAAATCCTGGCATGCCCAGAGTCAGCCCAACTCGTGTTAAATAGGCCAGTGAATTCCTTTTGCTTAAGCTAACTTGAATTGGGTTTCTGGCACTTACATCTGACTTATACACCAATAAATTAAAGTATAAATGGAATTGAGATAAGAAACCATCAATATGGATTTCTTTTTTATTCTTTTTTAAAAAATGTTAATTAATTAATTTATTATTTATTTATTTTTTGGCTGCGTTGGGTCTTCATTGCTGCGCACAGGCTTTTCGCTAGTTGTGGCGAGCGGGGGCTACTCTTCATTGTGGTGCACGGGCTTCTCATTGCGGTGGCTTCCCTGTTGTGGAGCACGGGCTCTAGGCATGCGGGCTTCAGTAGTTGCGGCTCGCGGGCTCTAGAGCACAGGCTCAGTAGTTGTGGTGCATGGGCTTAGTTGCTCCGTAGCATGTGGGATCTTCCCCGACCAGGGCTCGAACCCGTGTCCCCTGCATTGGCAGGCGGATTTTTAACCACTGCGCCACCAGGGAAGTCCCAATATGGATTTCTTTTACTTATTTATTTTTGGCAGTTCAGTCTGTAGTGTGTGGTTTGAAATGAAGCAAAGCAAGTTCTGAGTTCCCGAGAAGCAGTGAGTAAACGTCAGATCTAATCTGAGAGGCAAGGGATTGGAGTCACAGGATAAAGTCAATGTCAATTCCCAGTAATCTGAACAGGGACATGAAAAGATAGGGTAGGGGAGATGCCAGAGTCATAGCCAGGAAACAGGAACCAGGGATCAGGAAAAAGGAAAAGCAAACAAGGACGCAGCAGCAGGCAGGGTTGTGGGCAGCAAACACTGGGCGTTCTGAGCTATGCTGGAGGTCAGCTGAGCTTTGCCTCCCAGTAGCTTCTTAAAGATGCCAGGATGCTGTCCCATTCCTGCTAGGTGGTGCCACCTGGTGTCCAAAAAATGAAGTTGGCATGGATTGACTGTTAGGGCAAGGAGTCCTTAAGCAGAAAGGACCATAATTCTTTTTTTTTTTTTTTCTAATTATGTATCCCAGCAGTATCTAGACAGGCATCAAAATAAATGTATTTTATGCTGATTATCAGTTTCCAAGGCAAATATCAAAGTGACTTACCCTCAGAAAGATGTGTCAAGATATAAGAAATTTGTTTTTAAGTTGAGCAGATTCATGAGAAATATTATACTTTCCGGTGGTAATAACAGTTTTGGTTCATTCTCATCAAAAGGAGACATCTCCTTATCACCTCTATGTTTACAGCTATGGGTAAAATGGGAGAAGTAGCGCTAGTGAGGATAACTAATAAGGCGTTTCATATATTTAGAAGAAGCAGTATGAAGAATATTAAACATCCATCCTCTGGAATGTATTTTAAGGAGAGGATTAGTAAAATGTCCCCACCTGTGTTTGAAAGGTTGAGAAACTTCCAGATAATTAGCTGCATGTCATGGTGGATGGAGAAAAGTATGTCTTTCGTTCAAGGAGCTTGTAATCTACTTAGAGATGATGGTACCAAGAGAAATAATAGATTTCCTTAACGAAATATGTTTAGAACCAATCCCTACATAGCTATTTTCTGGGATAATTTATAGAGCAAGTTTTTGTTGCACATATTAAATCCTGCTTTAGCTATCGTTTGCCTCGTTTCGGTGAGGAGCTGTTGAGAGTAGGGATGAGTGACTGTGCCCATCCATCTACATTACCAACGCTCAGCATAGAGTCTGGCACATACAGGTCCTCAGTACATTTTTGTCAAATGGCTGGATGACATCTCAAGGTTCCTGTTAGTCACATGGTACTTGGAGTCTCACAGCCATCCCATTAATTTCCATGTTAAATTTCCCTTAAGATGCATGGACTATAAGAAATGCGGTCTTTCAAAATGTCACTCACTCTTAAGTGCCAAGCATTCACCAGTATCACACTTGAAATGACATTTTCTAGTAAGAGCCTCTTATTTAAAATGAGAAACTAACACTTTTATTTAAAATGAGAAAATGGTGTCCATTTCTCCATCTCTTTCAATAATCTATATTACATTTCCTTGTAAGCATTTGCTTAACAGAAAATAAAGGCACCTAGTACGTGTTTATTATCATCCAAGAGCCAGCTGCTTAATGAGGTTCTTATTTTATCTCTAAGAAAATCTGGAGGCATTTGTATACTGTGGAATTATTTTACAAGAAGATGTTTCAGTACAATACTGGCAATATTTCAGTTTCGCAGATAAATGGCTGAGAACAAATCATCATCCTCTTTCTCATCTTTCATGGGTAGAAAAAAATTTCAAACTTAAACCTCTGTAGAATCTGCATTTGAATGAAGATTGCCAATTATCAAGTATGTTAACGGGGGATTCTTTGGACCAGAGTCGATCATAAGTAATTTAATCTATTTCCAATACATATATACAAGTAAACAGAAGAAAATAAAAACCACCTGTGATCCCACCTAACACTCTGATTTTGTATATAAATGATAATGTGTTCTAATTATACACCCACATGCATACACACACATGAATTTGGCTGTGATTTTTTTTAACCAAAATAGATCTTAAGAGTATACACCATTTAAAACTTTTCCTGTTTTCTTAAAAAATATATTGTGAATATCTTTTAACATCAACACTCCTTTTCTATCATTTTTCAAATGTCTGCATAGGATTTCATGATCTTAATATATTATAATTTACTCAACCAACTAGTAACATTTATGGTTTTATTTCTTCCGATGGCTGCCCCATGACTCTAAATAATATGTATATACTTCCATTTCTTGATTTGTCAACTCCACACATATATATTGATTTCTTACTGTGAGAGAAGTGACATTTTAGGTAACTTAGCCCTGCCTTTCTCTCTCTTCTCCTCCAATTAACTTTCACAAGTAATATCAATTTTGGTTGTGAGTACCTATATAACTTTAAGTAATATACTTCAACCTCTAGTTCTTTAGACAGTGTACCTTAACTAAGTGGCTCATTCTTAATGGGGGAAATCACATGTAAAAATGGTTATTCTCTCTATTCCTTGGATCATAAAATGCCATATTTATGAAGGAATGCTTCACTAGAAGCAGGTCTATCTTTAGTCATAACAATGACACCAGAGAGATCTGTGTAAGTACAATGAAAGATATCGATATACGTGACTATATAAATTATAATAAGTATATATATTTATAAGCATAGATTATGTAGATTATAGAGCCTTTCCAAATATATTGCTTTATTTATTGACCAGAATAACTTTATAATGTATACAGAACAACTATTCTTACATATTATAGGTAAGGAAACAAGCATGAAGAGTTTATGGCCATTTGAAGTCGCTGTCGTGGTCTTTTAGGTTCTGTTCTGTTTTGTTTTGGTTCTGACCAGCATCCACTTTTCCTTTTCTGTGGCAGTATTACTCTGAGCAAGAATCCCATCTTTCTCCAGTCTCAGCTCATGTGCTTCCAAGTAAAACCAATTACTGCCCTGAATTTATGAACAATGTGACTTAGACCTGAGACAGTAAATGAGGCACATTTCCCTGGCCACAAGTGGGTCTGGAATAGCGTCAGAATCTATAAGGTGTACTAAGATTTATGTTGGGAATAATGGGACAAAGATTCTTGCTCTAACCTCCTGAAGAAAGATGCAGCCCTGGGACTCGCTGGCAACTATCTAGTGACCGGGTGAGGGAGATAACCCTGAAGAAGCTGCGCGAGGTGAGAGTTCAGCTCATTTCACTGGATCCTTTCCTGAGCCATTTCTACTCCTGCTGTTCAGTTACATCAGCCAACACAAACTCCCCTTGTGTTTACTCCAGTTTGGGCTGATTTCATGTCAGCTGTAATAATTGTACAGTTAATTCATGACAATCCGGACACCACCACTTTTGACTTAAACCTAGGGCTCTTTCTACCCTACCATGGTGCCTCTGAAAGTAATGTCTTTGTTCAGGATTCAAAAACACACACCTTTCAAGATGTCTTCATTATATCTTTTGCCTTACTTCACAGTCTATTACACAATCTTTAGAAGTGCAAATCCATCACATGGAATTCATTCATGAACCCATACACATACATATTTGGGTATGACATTCCCTATATACTTGAAATAATAGCATGGATCAGAGAAAAGCTAATTTCAAAACGTTTTTGTTAAATAAAGTTACTTTTATCTTAAGATAATTCTGGATCATTTTAAGCCTTAGGGACACCACCCACCACATGCCGCTGTGTACAAGAGTTATGGTCATCAAATTCAATTATAAATTAGTTGTCTGAAATTCAGAGCACATTTAACCTAAGAAAAAGTATTATAATTAGTTCGCTTCTTAGATTAGCACAGAAAAGCTGATTTAATCTAAAATGTGGCTAAATTACTTTGTATTTGAATGAGGAATACTAGAGCACATTACTGTCAAAAAACTAACAATAAAACTTTTTTAAATACTAAGAGGATGGTTCTTAAGCAAGGAGATTTGCTTGTAGAAGATGGAAAGACAAATGAAAGTGTGTGGCTATTCCAAAGAGCCTCTGGAGTCACTGCCAAGGCCATAGTGGTTGATGATTTAGGTCATTTACTGTACTTGATTTCACATCAAAATGTGTCTTTTCCTTTCCATGGTACAATAAAAGCTCTACCTCTATTCTTGAACTTCAAAACCACACGAAGATGGAACTGAGAAAGGGAAAATACAAAGGAGGTTTTCACTGTCTCTTTTAATATACGTTTCAAGTGCAAAGTCTCCGTCTTCAGAAAGTTACTATCTAGAAAAGCAAATATACGTGTAAACCCAAGATTTCATGGCTGAGCTAGCAAGGAATCGATGGAGGCACATACGGAGGTGGAGGAGGGACTTTAGCATGTGAGCTAGTGGCTCCCAGAGGAGGAGACTGAGGTACACGGTGAAAGACTTGATGGGGCAGAAGCAGGACCTGGGAAGAGAGCTTTGCGCCTGTGAAGAAAGGGATGAGGCTACAAGCCAGAGAGATGTGTCTGGCTACTATGTGAAGTTAGAGTGAAGGAAGAGAAAAATGGAGAGACAAATGTTTGAACTCCTGGTCTGAAAGTCATGGAAAACTGTTAAATAGGGTTCTTCCATGGGAACTAGAAGATAGCTGGGGATGCAGCATTAAAGGAGAGGGAATGTGTGTGTAAGTAGATGTATAAAAAGAGACTGTCGCATCGCACAGGGAGATCAGCTCGGTGCTTTGTGACCACCTAGAGGGGTGGGATAGGGAGGGTGGGAGGGAGACATAAGAGGGAGGAGATACATGCATACGTATAGCTGATTCACTTTGTTATATAGCAGAGCTAACACAACAATGTAAAACAATTATACTCCAGTAAAGATGTTAAAAAAAAAAGAGATTGTCATACGTGCTGCAAACTAAGTTTAAGAAGCAAGTGAGAAAAGTGAAGAGTAAAACACATGGAGGATTGTGTAAGGTGAAAGAAGAAGTGGTCAACAGACGGCACAGGGGTACAGAGAGTCTAGACCCAGGGTAACCTAGTTACAGGAGGCCCTCCGTATTCGCGGGTTCCTCATCGAACAATCCGAGGTTCAGTTAGTTGACTCAGCAGACATGGGGCCCACGGATAGAGAGGGCTGACTGTACTATATGCCATTTCATATAAGGGACTTGAGCACCTGTGGATTTTGGTATCCACAGGGGGCCTGGAACCCATTCCCTGTGGATACAGAGGGACAGCTGTACATTAACGCTAATAGAGCACCTGGAAGAGGCTGGTGGAGTCCACATGCACCAGGTGGAAGAACGAGCTTGCAGGTTTGAATGTGTGGAAGCTTCCGTGTCAAGTATTCCTAATTTAGAATTATCTTTATTTTAAAGTTGAAACTCACTGGGGTCACTATGCACAATACCTGAAATGCCAAAGCTGGGAAGCACAAGATTTCAGCTAGACTGGCAAGTGTCTGGTGCCTAGAAAGGAAAGGATCTTGCTATGGTGGGAAACACATTTTATTAAGACATGCAACGCACGGATAGGGGAGTAGAAAAGGCGCTACCAGTAATAACCACATATTGACCTGGGGAGATCTTAAATGGGCTGTTTCAAATGCCTCCCAGGCTTGTGCTCGACAGTGTCAACATTCATCCTTGGAGTCCGCATTCTGAATGGAAAACTACTGTGCATGGTAGTGCTGAAAGTAGAAAGGCCAAACTTTCCTTGGCTGTAGCTGCATGATTCTTTCCCAAGGCTCATTTGTGCTTTAGTCGTTTCGCTTTGCTTGGCCTTTTTACAACATGGCAGCTCAGGAAGTGAAGATGGGGGACTCAGCAGATTTTTAAAATTTTTCCTCCAAATGTTCCTTTACTACTAGTATATCTTGGACAAAGATCCCTGATGTTTTAATTAATTGCTCTTGGTGTTTCTTTAAAAGCATCCTTTGGCATTTGTGAATCTGCCATGGCTTTTGCTCTTAATTTGCACTAACTGGTATTTTCCTTTAATGCAGGAGAGGACCTTCTCAGTAGCCAGGTAGAATATAAGTCTTTTTGGAGACTCTTCCTTGAAAGTTGCTGAATTCAGTGGTAACTCTAGGGTGGCAGCCTTAAGAAATGTTAGCTGGCAGAAAAAAAGAATACTGCTGTCCTGTTGTTTCCTACTCCCCTCTGGGCGATCTGACTTTTAAAAATCCTTTGTTACTTTGCAATACATTTTCAAATGCATTTGAAGTAATTAAAACACTGAATTGAATCTTGTTGTCACATTTAATTATTAGATAGCTACCTCCCTCTAGGGTATCTGACTGTTGCCCAAAATGTTGGTCTTAATCTAAAACCAAGAAGAGACCTCTGACATAGTGAAAGCCACCAAAGTGTCATTTATTAAATATAAATGGTAAGCATCTAAAGGGGAAAAGATGAAGGGAAAATTACATTAACTCTTAGCAGACGAAGCTCCATCATTTTGACTTGTCACGTGATGATTTTAAAATGTGTGTGTTTCTATAACATGTTACATTTGCACTGATAAAGAATATTCTGACTCTCAACTTCTATCTCCAATTTGCCAAAATTAGTATAAATACAACGGTTTCTATTAGTCTATTATCTGGAAAGTGACTTAAGGAAAAAAATTAAATGATATTGATTTGAAATGAAGAAAGTTTATTTATGTGCATTTTAGGAAGCCTAAGTGAATCAGCTAAATACATACACCGAGAACAAAACTGTTACCCTTTGAGTAGTATCTTGTAATAAGCTGGAAACATGAAGCTTATTAATGGTGTTAGAAATTAAGTGGCTAATGAAATGTTCCTACTCTTGGCACTCTTCTGTGATAATAATTCCTTAAAAGTTAGAAATTGACTGTATCTCTATGGCATAACAGAAAAGATACTATTAAAGCCACTAGGAATTATCACCAAGTAGAAGCATATTTTACATGGTCAAAGAAGCACAGGCCAAGTTCTGGTACTTACTATGTAAGGACTATGGCAACTGCATCATTCAACACACTCTCCCCAAACAAGAGTGTGTACAGGTCGGGGTCGACATGCAGTTCATGGAAAATGGCCAACACCGTCACTAGGGAAGACACACAGATACGCAGAGTTAGCTGGGACGTAGCCAGGGACTTGTCCTTGGTTGTGGTCACCTGTATAAAGCACTCATTAAATGTTCATCTTCTCAAATCCATCACTATACACGCACCGAACCTTCAATCAAAAAACGATCTGACTGTTCACTTCCCTGCTTAGAGATTTCTCTGGGCTCGCTCCTCCCTGCTTACAAGAGAAAGTCTGAGCTCCTTGGTACAAGTCTTCTATAATCTTCATGCTCTTTACCTTCCAGTATCTCTTCCTGCACCACTCCCACCCCCTAACCACCCTTTGCTGCCTCCCTCAAGCCACAAGGAACTTGCCATAATTTCCTAAACTCGTGTCATTTTTTAATTACCTTGGCATTTTGATTCACTTTACCAGAGCAGCTATTTGTTTCCCATCCAAGTGCTACTGTTCCCCTCCTTCCTTAAATACATAAATACAGACACACACACACACACACACACACACACACACACACTTCTTGCTCCCCCAAAAAACCAAACCAAACCAAACCAAAAAACCTTTATTCAATCTTTAAAAGGCTTTCAAATTTCCCCTCCACACCCCTGATCCCTCAGCAAAGACCTGGGTCACTCCTGTTTGATGCACGAGCGACTAAGTGAATGAATGAATGAATGTTGTCGCAGCGACTTATTCCTGTGAAGGGAGAGGGAGTCGGCACCTGGCTCTCATTCTCTCGAGATCACACTCATCTATAAAGATGGACTCAATGTTCCTAAAAGCAAGACCTAAGGATTCATTTTTGGCAGCCTGCTGCATGGCTACTATATACCTCATATCTGTATGGAACCTTTGGGAGTACACCAGGGCGGTAAATAATCACACACTGATTGGCTGTGGTCATCAAAACTATTCAGTGTCTTGATACTTGAAGCAGTCATGCAAAGTGTGAACAGCAATCATTAGGAAAATGATCCATTGAGTTGATTGCCAAAGGGGAAAAGAGGGGTGGTTGAAAATGACGCTGATGGTAAATTTTTAAGGCAGAGTGGGCATTTTCATTTCTGCTCCTTCTTTTCCTATTTCATGGGCCGTGAGGTTAGTAACTGTGTTGTATAAAAGCGTGCTGGGGGGAGAAAAAGCTGAGCTGGACTGTTTTGTAAGTAGAATCAAGAAGTTTGGCACTTGTCCTGCTATAATGGAAGGGTTTTAGTCAGACCATGACACAATCTGATTTAAACTTTGGAAAGTAAGTTCGGGCAGCAGGGCAGAGGGCAGAATGGACGTGTGGCTAGAAGCTTTCCCAAATGTTCTGGCAAGAGATGAGTTGTACCAAGACAGGAAGAGTCCTAGATTCAGTCTCCTAAATCCTTGCACATCCTGCTCTGCCCTGAACATCCGCCACCCTGGGTTCTGATAGGTCAGTGACCACCGTGCTTTGTATTTTACTTACTCGTGGGTTCGCATCTTCCCTCTGTGTCACTAGCCCTTAGCACGGTGCTAGAATATAGTAAGCCTTTAGTGAGTGAATGAATAAAAGATAATGTCAGGGAGGATAGAGCAGAGGTGACAATACCCACAAGATATTTGGGATGGAGAATTGGTGGGTCTTGGTGCTTGAGAGACAGCAAGGAGTGATCTTGGTTTCAACCCTGGGCAGTTGGTAGATGGGCTGCATAAGAGAAATTAGTTTGTAGACAGGGGCATTTTGTAAGTTTGGTTTTTGACATGTTGACTTAAATAGCCAGGCAGAATTTCCAATGGAGATTTCAGTAAGAAAGCTGGAAATAAAAGGCTGTAAGCTGAGTTGGACAGAGTTAAAGCAGAAGGAAGATTTTAAGTGTTATAAGCATGTAGATGGAACATAAAGCCACAGGAGTGGCTGAGATTGCCTGGGCAAAGTACGTAGAAAGAGAAGAGAGTTCATGAGAGATCCTTAGGGAACACTTACAGCTAAGGGGTATGTGGAGAAAAAGAAGCATGAAACATACACGTGGGATATTTGCCAAACCTGACCCTAAGCATGAACAAGTTGGCTGAAAACCATATTCATCATGCATAGAGTTTTATTTACTAAAAATTATCCTAGGGAAAGGAGAATTGAATTCAACAACTAGCTCTGAGGTAAAGGGACAACAGATATAAAATGTCATGAATTGGCATGACAATTAGCCGGCTCCCATTTTACTAGGCATAGAGTCAATTTCATTATTTTAGCTGAGTAGATCCTTAATCACAATAGGCAGAATGGCAGAGATGTCCTCTCTACTAGCATGTAGCTGTTCACATTTGCCACCACCCTCAGCCTTTGCAGGCGGTCGTAGGAGGGGCTAATAATTACCTCTGCTAAGTAACCTCTGTCTACTGCTAGGATAGTCAAGACCCTGCATCTAATCAAAACAAAGAGACTTCCATTGGGGGTTTTAATTAGCAACATTTTCCTTTTGCTAGGATTTTGTGGAATAAAAGTAATTTTTAAATTAAAAAATTCTATCATGGAAGCTCTATTGAATATTGGCTGTTGTTTTATTGTGATTGTTGATTTTCCAAGCTTTGAAGATGACTTGCAGCTTGTCTGCACTCCCAGACACACAGGTTTCCTAGGCTCACAAATAGGGATGTAAGGCCCAGGGTTTCTTTCCCCACACCCCCAGTTACGAAGTCCACCCTGGGCTGGGATGGACTCTGCACCTTTCCAGTGAGAGCTCTGGGCCTTAGAAGGGAAAGGCTCTTAATTGAATATCCAGTTTCGTTAAAAACTGTTCTGACATTCCCACAATTCCTTTTTTTTTTTTTTTTTGTGGTACGCGGGCCTCTCACTGTTGTGGCCTCTCCCGTTGCGGAGCACAGGCTCCAGACGCGCAGGCACAGTGGCCATGGCTCACGGGCCCAGCCGCTCCGCGGCATGTGGGATCCTCCCGGACCGGGGCACGAACCAGTGTCCCCTGCATCGGCAGGCGGACTCTCAACCACTGCGCCACCAGGGAAGCCCCCACAATTCCTTTTGCACAAAGAACTGAACTCCACTTCATAAACGTTATCCCACACAAGAGAGAAAGCTATTACTCTGTGCATTCCTATTTACCCTGTGAAGAAATGGAATGGCTTGGAAACAGAGCCAGGCAGTGTGTCCTACGAGAGGAAGTATTTGCTGGGACCACAAATGAGTTGAATAGGTGAGTCAGGAAATTAGCCGCCCACTCTCGCTGCTAAGCTTAGAGCTTTTAAAAAACACATTTAATTAGCTCGTTGGCAGGGCTCAATCTCACACACAATGTCCAAGACTCTGTGTCACCTTCCCAGGAGAGAATGTCTTGGAACAGCTGTGGACATGCTCACACAAGCTCTGCCCACGTGTTGCTGGGTTTGTAAGGACAACCTAGGTCCGAGGCTGGGCTGAAAAGCAATGCATAGTTAGATGAGCCTTCTTGTGACAGTATGAGGAGAACATTCTAGACCCCATGAGGATAAGAAGGGGAGAAGACACAATCCAATTTCTTAAGCCTCTGATTTTATCAGGGGATTCAGTCATATTTGCCTTTGTCACGCTGTAGTTGCACCCATTGCTTAGTGATGGGTTGGAAGCTCCGCTTGGGGCTCAGGACCCCTCCCCAACACATCCCCTTTCTACTTGACTTTTTAGCTGGAGAAATATCCGCTTTGTCTCCCAAATTGGTAGTAAGGAATACAAGCATACATAACTTTATGTCCAAACACACATACACACACACACACACATAACTACCCCCAGGTAAGAGCAGCGGATGGTTGAGAAATGTCAGTGACTCACTGGAGATATCTGAGAAAATAGTTTCAGAAATCAAACAGCGAGGGGTCTTGGGGGAATGAATGAGGCAGTGGAGTGGATGGCACTTCTGAGAAGCTGGTGATAAAGCGAAGCCTATGGAGCAGAAAGCCAAGAGAGGCTTTCTCTTCAATTTCTAAATTACAGGTTGAGCAGAATAAGTGGATAAAGAAGTTGAAGAGAGAGGAAAAAGAGGGGAACCCCTTTAAAGCATTGAAACTATTATTTTCTCATCTCAAGTGTAATAACCATACCTGGAGATAAAAATTCAGATAATGACTGGCTGACCCCATCAGTACCTCAGTGTGTTGACTCTTAAATGATGTTTTGCTTTTTTTTTTTTTTTTTTTTTTTTACTGATAGCTTTTGAACTGATCTCTTTCCTAATGCTCTTTCAGTCACTTTTAAGTCTTCAGGGTGATTTAGTGACAGTCCCTTCCCCAGAATCTCCATTAGCAGCTCTCTGACCCATATTTTCTTGGTGTTTTACAAGGAATTTAAATTTCAAATGATATGGGTCTATGGACAACATCACACAATAGTTCCTACCCCTGTTGCTCTAAGTCATCACTGAGCCTTGTCAAAATGCTGGCTTTCCCTGGAGAGTGCTCTCTGTGGTTTTCTGTGCAAATCAGTATGTGTGACACTTGTCCCTGACACATGGAGAATCAAAAATGTCTCTGGCCTGTGCAGCTGAACCATGTCAGGCCTGACAGGTGGAGAACCCTGGTAGTCTCATAAATAAGGTAGCATTTTTGCATTTCCACAAGTGATTATTGGGGAAATGTGGGATTTTTTTTTTTTACTCATGTAATTCCTATAAACGAAATTCTCCTGTAACTCTTCCCACTTTTCTGAAATATTATACAGAGTGAGATTTCAAGGAGAGGCTTCCAAAAAAGTTGAGGTATCCTAGTACAGGCTCGAATACTGGGATTATTTTGAGCCTAAACCTTCTCAGTGAAGCCTTGGCAGCAGAATCAGTGCATGTACTGGTTTGGCCAGTCAAGCTTTGCTAATCATATCCTAGAATTACAACTAGAAAACTTAACCCTTCTGAAATAAGTCAGAGAAACTATGCCAGATCTAGAAAGCTAACCACTAGATTTACTTCTTTGAGATTATTCTAAATCAGAAGGTACACAAACCGTCATGGATGATTTAACCCTAAAACACTGCAATTTTATTTTGGCCATCAATATGATATGTTATTTTGGTACCGAGTTAGTAGTGGAGAAAGTACCATAGGCAAGCACACTATTGAAGCCCTCTTCACCAGGGATCCTTGGGAGAAACAAGCCCTAATGCCCCAAGGCAATGGTTTCAAAGTATGGTCCAGGGTCCTTTGGGAGTTCCTGAGACCTATCCAGGAAGATTCCCCAAGGTCAAAACCATTTTCAGAATAATATGACAATGTCACTTGAGTTTTTCCTTCTTATTATGTCATCTGTGTACGGTGGAATTTTCCAGAAGCTATATGATGTGTGTGAGTGCACTTGAATGCAGAAACAGATGTGAGAATCCAGCTGTCTTCTACTACACCACATATTAAGGAGATTTGAAAAGATGTAGAACAATGTCACTCTTCTCAGTAAATTTTTTTGTTTTGGAAATAAATTTATTTTTATAAAAATATGTCATTTAGCTTATAAATGGTTTATGATGGCTATTTTAAATAGATCAATGAAAATATGTTAAAAAATTTTAAGTTCTAACATGGTAAGAATTGATAGATGTAACACCCATAAACAAAAAGCTCCTGAGGTCTTTCCTAATTTTGAAGAATTGTAAAGTGGTTGTGACACCAAAAAGTTTGAGAACCATTGTCCAAAGACATTTGTTGTATGTAATGAATTAATTTACATCCTCTGCACTCAGAATGATACTGGCTAAGCATCATCTTTGAGAGAAATGAGAAAACAGTTGCTCAAATCATTTTCTGTGGAATTTAACTCTCTTGGATTCCTGTTGAGAAAGCCACCCTAGATCTTAATATCTTTTGCCACACTATAACCAGCTGGCATATATGTAGAGGATTTCTAAAACTCCCACATGAGGAAAATTATTCTTTTCATATTAATTCCACTGGCACATCTCTGGAATCACAGTCCTGTCGTGAGTGTTTCTGTTTGTTTAAGTCTGTTTTTGGAATGTAAGTGCTTTGTGGACAGAGATTATTTCTTCAATATATGAATAATAAAAACACTGACAATCATACGTCCTTTCCTTGACTTCAAACATGGCTGAATGTTGTTCCAGAAGAATCTACTTCCTCTTTTGCTTTAAAACCAGGAGTACAGTCCTTAGCAGTTACTGAGAATATAAAAACGTAATCAGAAGATCACAAGGTTTGGTATTAAGAAAAAAAAGATATTTAAAGATTAGGAAGGGAGAAACCTGAGAATAAATACAGGGCTCGGGGGGATGTTTCCCAGATTCCATATTTGGGAACTTATGGGCTGATATCTGTTGGCACTTTAGCTGGTGCTTTAAAAATTTTTCCCAAAGGTACCTGCAACAGAAATATTATAAACTTAACATTAGCATGGAACATAAACATTTAAAATAAGGCCCAGTTTTCTCACCAATGGGGTTTAATGAGCCATGGTGCAGTTTAATGGGGAACCGCTGCAGTACGCTCAGTATCTAAGTGAAGATGACTCACCCTGTCATCAACAAGCGTTCTCCAACCAGGATCACGACAAGCATTTTGCCATTTTAAAAATGAACACAGTAGGCAAGGGTTTGCCTACAAATCATGAAATAAATTCAGAGAAAAGCTCAGTGGAGCCAAAAGCAGACAAAGCTTGGATGGGTCATCAATGGAAGGTAAGAATATCACTGTGACCCATGAAAAGTAACAATTGTAGGAAAAAAGATGGTAGCGTTAGTCATGATCACAAGATAAGTGGGTTTCACAAATAAATTTTTCTCTTGCTACAAAAAGATATGAAACAAGCAGGTATCTTATACCATCATTGCCCAATCTGTGGATCGAGACCCTGAGGGACATTACAGAAAGGTTTCAAAGTAGAGGGTGCATATTCCTGCTTTCTAAGCAGTTTAGACAAGCTGCTAAGGGTGAACAAGAGTAATATTGAGAAGAGTCCACACTGGGCCTATGCGAGAGAGAGGGGAGACGGGACAGGAGGAGAGGGATCATACCATGTGTCCAGTCATTCATGTCATCACTCTGTGAGGTAGCCTGGATAATGCCTGCCCTCCCTCCACCCCCACCACCAAAGATGTCCATGCACTAACCCCTGGAACCTGTGCGTATATAATCTTACACGGCAAAAGGGACTTTGCAGATGTAATTAAGGTTCCCTTAAAATGGGCAGATTATGTTGGATTATTCAGGTGGGTCCAACCTAATCGCACAGGCTCTTAAAAGCAGAGAAATTTCTTTGCCTGGTCAGAGATGCAGTTGAAGGCAAGGCAGAAGAGAGACTGAAAAAAAGAGGGAGCCAGGAAGATTCCAAGGGTGCGAAGGATTGAACTCTCCATTGCTAACTCTGAGATGTAGGGACTCACTTGCAAGGGCCAGAGGGAGATCTCTAGAAGCCAAGGTATTCCCAGCTTTCAACCAGCAAGGAAACAGGAACCTCAGTCCTATAACTGCAAGGAACTGGATTCTGCCAACAAACAGAATGACCCTGGGAGAGGATTCTTCCTAGAGCTTCCCTGTAAGAGCCCAACTAGCCAACACCTTGATTTTGGCCTTGTGAAACCTGGAGTAGAGACCCCAGTTGAGCCAACCTGGACTACTGACCTATAGAACTATAAAATAATAAATTTGTGTTGTCTTAAGCTGCAACATTTCTGGTAATTTGTTATAGCAGCCCTAGCAAACGAATACACTCTGCTACCCTCTCACCATAGGAACTACAAAATGGCTAAACTTCCAGGCATTTGATTTTTCAGTGTATGAGTTACTGAGTGGGGATGTAGCTAGAACGGCCCTTCAGTCCCCCCGGCCCCTACCCCACCATGGGTAGAAAAGAAGTCACTTAGACAAATCTTTTAGCTCATGCTTAGCAAGGGAAAACCTGGACCGATGAGAAGGCTGTGGGTTTGAAAATATTTGTGCGTGTGGGGCCCTCTGTGCTAATTAATTATCCATGCGAGTCACCCTTGGTACGATCATCACACACAACAGATCACTCGTTTACTCAGAATGTATTACTTTATGGCTCATCAGATCACTTTATTTTCCAGTGTTTATTTTATATGACCTACACTGTGAAGAATTGGTGCTGAAGTGGGAATGATGACTTCCAAACCAGGGTGGAAAGTCAACACAATTGGGTAAGCCAAGTCTAAAGCGAGCAAGCCAAAAGTCATAAAGCAGCTCTCAGGATAATTTTTATTTTTCTTCTTTGAACTTTGCTTTGTATTTTATAATTTTTTTGCAGTAAGCATGCACTATTTTTAGAATAAGAAAGGTAAAAACCATCTTAAAAACTGGCCAAACTTAATAAGGAGATACAGCAGGGAACCCGAAGTCTCTTCCCACGGCCCAGGATGCCATATGTGAGGACCCCTCACCTCCTCGCTTTCTCTCAGAACTTCCTCCCTGGGCTTCCAGACTGTTGAGCCCTCTATGTGACATGACCTTGTGGACACTTCTTGTCTTTCCAAGTGCTCTCCTTTGTGCTGGGGATACAAGCTTCACCTAATTTCCCTTCAACCCCTCTTGTCTCTTTTTCTCTCTCTCCTGTGTAAACTCAAACCTTTTTCTCTCTCTCCTGTGTAAACTCAAGCAGATGCTGCCCAGGAACCCCTCTCAGTTCCCTTCTCACTCGACCAACTCCTCCCTGAGCAATCTCATCCACACTAAGTAATCTCAATCTCCAGCCCATCTCTTCCTCTCCCTCAGCTACGGACTCCCGTATCTAGCCACTGCCAAGACAACTCCACCTGGAGTTCTTCTACTGGAATAAATACTTGTTAAGCATCATTGTGTGCCTGGCACTGGGTATGGATGTGCTATAGATTCCCTATCCCCCAGCCAGCCTTTGTCAATCGGCTGCTCTTGCCCTTGAACTACCAATCTCAAGGAATGGCATCATCACCTACCCAGAAACATTTTGCTTGTGTTAAAAAATGTGACTTATCTTATTTACAATGGAAAATCTCTGGCATTATAGGATATAATTTCAAGAGACAAGCCACAATTGTCTCTTCAGTGGTTTACAAGGTCATTCAAGGAAAGAAAAAGAAACCAGTTCCAGAGGTGCTATATTACATCAGGTACTGCAGTGTGAACTAGATTTGTCATCTCTGAAATTTTAGTCCTCTACAGTAATCCTTTCTGGATTGGAAAATAATATAAGCAGGCAGAAGTTCAGGTGCAGGTAAATGCTTTTTCTTACGTGAAAGCAGTATTAACAAACAAACAAACAAACAAAAACACCTCCCAAAAAACAGCCTGCAAGCATTTTTACTTTTCTTTAAATTGGTCCCCTTGGATAAAACTTGGTCATCACTGGTATCGGTTATTCATCTATATATTTGTTGATGCCTTTGGTCGTTTTGGCAAGCAGCAGGCAGTTAGTTCTGTTGACCTAATGAGTGAACAAACGAATGAAACTTGAAGGTCATGCGCCATATGGCTCACTCCTTGAAGATCAGACCGGCTCCTGCCTCTCTTGTGTCCTCCCATTGTGGTCAATGACTTCTTTGCCCACTCACTGACCTGATAGCACTTGTTATAAAAAGCTGTTTTTGTTTCAGTTCAAAATAATACATTGAACACTACAATGTGTTTTTTTTTTTTACAGTACCCAGGTAAAAGGTCAGTCCCTGTCCTTTCTTGGCTGTGTTCTAGAAGGAGGGAAACCACTTTTCAAGGAATCCTAACCCAGGGGCTTCCGAGAGGCTTTGTAGAGCAAGGGGACTCAACCAGGCTGCTACTTGGGGTGCCCTCCTGGCTCCTTAGGCATCTCACCCTTCAGGAGGTGCTCACTTTCAGGTTGTGCAAGTGCTGACGCTGCATTTACGTGACTCTGAGAGTGAGTGCTGCCTTCAGTGTGACTCAGTAGTTGCCTCATTGCCCCATGGTTTTGACCTCAGTCAGCCAAGCCAAACCCTAAAGGGAGCCAGAGGGTGCTCTTGTCCAAGGAAACACTCTCCAAGAAATTTCTGAATCCAGTTTTCCCCCATATGCAATATCTTCTTTAACACATAATTGGAAAGTGTGGGCTGGACACTGACTTTCAAAACTTCTGTTCTGCAGGTCTGTCTTTGAGCACTGCTGAGAATGAACTGCTTTCGTTTAAGCAGAGCCATTCTGTTCCCCAAAGCAGCAAGCCAGAGAGGTCTGTCAGCCACAGCTGTTTCCCAGCTGTCCACGGAGCTGTTGAATTGCTTCAAATGGTTTTTCAGTGTATTCTTGAAATCCCATCCTCAGAACACCTGGAGTCTTGCTTTATCCATTCTCAATATCCCGGGCATTTATATAGTTGGCTGTCACCCACTATCTTCTCTAATTCTGTTCTGTGGAGCTGACTTTCCATAACTGGGCTTCCAATTTCTGAAGCAAGACCTTTGAGCCAAGACCTTGCTATTCACAACTCTGTTCTGAGGTAGACATAACGGTTGGGAACTTGACTCTGACGTCAAACCAACCTCTGTTCGGATCCCAGCTGCAATGCAAATGAACTTGGTGATCTTGAGCCAGTTACTTAACCTCACTAAGCTTTCAGTAAGCTTCACTGGCAAAAGGGAGATAAAAATATTCCCTCCCTCGTAGGTTTTTGGAGAATGATTAAGTGGGATAATTTATGTAAAGTGTCTGGCATATTGTATTTCAGTAAATGGTGGTTACCATTAATGCTATTATTCATGTCATCAAAACCATCAGAGCGTTTGTCCATTATAAAATGGAATGACACCTTCTACTTGTGTGTTTCCCCTTTGACACTCAAAAATGCCTTCAAGAGAGGTAAATAGATATAATCAAGCAGAGAAGTGACGAAAACTCTTCTCTGCCTCCTTCCATTTCTCACAAATTACCCCTTGAATTCCTGCATTTGGAAAGAACACCTACTCCTACCCAATGTACATTTACTTTCTCTTTCTGAGTCTCAAGGTCCCTGTCTAAAAATGAGATTGAGAGAGCTTGTCTTTAAGGTCCTTCCAAAACTAAAATTCTATGGCTCTCAGACCTAAACTCCAAACTGTAGACTCTGGGTGTGGAGAGTGCATATTTTCCTAATTATGCCGATGGAGCCTGGGTGGGAACTGAGATCAGGGGTTGCAGAGCAACAGGTGCATAATAGTGTCAAAGACAAATGATCATGAGCTTGACTCTTCTGCATAAGTGAGGAGAGAGCTGTTATAATAGCAAGAGGGTGTGCTCTCGATTTGACCCTGGCCCCCAGAATTATCAAGCCAGGACACCCCCAAAGGGAGTCTGAGCCTAGGAAGATTTTGCTAGTATTGAGCAGGTCATGCCATCTGTGGCCTGAACGGGAATTTTTTTTAAAAACCTACTCATACGGCCACCTCTTATAGGAGAGAAACATGGTTTGTGGTTCCTCCAACTGACATGTTGTCTTCTTCAATCAAGCAAAATACTGTCTTGAAGGAGGTCCTATGCCTTCCCAGGACCTTCTTCCCACCAGAGTGATACAAGAGTTCATGGGGCCCTTCCTCCGAGCTCACAAAGCTGCCTGACTACCTCTGTCTTATCTTTTAAACTTACTGCCAGTTGTCATATTTATATCCCCCTTTAGACTGGAGTTTCCTGAAGGCAGGATCAGTATTTTGCTTCTCACTCCCTCCCTCAGTCACTCCTATAGTACCTAGTGCATAGCAGGTGCCGAATAAATGTTTGTTAAATGAAATCAACAATAAAGTGAGAACTTGACTATTAGGTTTCATTTTGTGCTAAGCCTAATGGGCACATCACTGTTCTATAATATTTTGAGAAATAACAGTGGTGTAGGACAAAGAATGTTGGATACACTTTGTCTCCCATCTCTGCCACTTATGACCCTTGTAGACTTAAATAAACCACTTAAGTATTTATAATCTTAAGTTTCTTAAAATGGAGATAATTGACTGGCTGTGGTGATGATCAAATTATATGATATATGTGTACACACTTAGTTAATTGTTGTTATCACTAAATGGTATACTCTCCAGGTAGAAAAATTCAGATGGAGGTTTTCGTTTGCTACCAATTGGTGGCTTTGGGTTCTAAATTTTGACTTAACAGACGCTTTGATGGTTAGAATAAGGACATTACTTATGTTAGAGCTGGCTGCACGTTAGCTGAAGTCAATAATACATTTTGATCATACAGATGTTAGTGTCTTACAGAAAACATAGTCTAATCACCTAAGAAAATAGAAGTCCTGGCTTTTGTGTCAATCTTTCATTGACTTACTATAAAATCTTAAGAAAAACCCAACATTTCTCTGTGCCTCAATTATTTCATCTAAGAAATGGATCCTCTCTACCCAAGAAAACTACATGAAAGTAATTGAAATACTGCGAGTGGAAGCTATTTCAGTTCACTGAAAGAGATACATAATATAAATTCAACCTGTTCTTTTTATTTCTGGATAAATTAGCTCAAGAATAGAATCTGGGTTTATATGATGGTGTTTTATAGACCTGGGTTTATGTAGAGACTTTTTTTTTTTTTTTTTTTAAACATCTTTATTGGGGTATAATTGCTTTACAATGGTGTGTTAGTTTCTGCTTTATAACAAAGTGAATCAGCTATACATATACATATGTTCCCATATGTCTTCCCTCTTGCGTCTCCCTCCCTCCCACTCTCCCCATCCCACCCTTCCAGGCTGTCACAAAGCACCGAGCTAATATCCCTGTGCCTTGCGGCTGCTTCCCCCCCAGCTATCTACCTTACTACGTTTGTTAGTGTGTATATGTCCATGACTCTCTCTCGCCCTATCAAAACTCACCCCTCCCCCTCCCCATACCCTCAAGTCCGTTCTCCAGTAGGTCTGCGTCTTTATTCCTATCTTACCCCTAGGTTCTTCATGACATTTTTTTCCCTTAAATTCCATATATATGTGTTAGCATACGGTATTTGTCTTTTTCTTTCTGACTTACTTCACTCTGTATGACAGACTCTAGGTCTATCCATCTCATTACAAATAGCTCAATTTCATTTCTTTTTAAGGCTGAGTAATATTCCATTGTGTATATGTGCCACATCTTCTTTATCCATTCATCCGATGATGGGCGCTTAGGTTGTTTCCATGTCCTGGCTATTGTAAATAGAGCTGCAATGAACATTTTGGTACATGACTCTTTTTGAATTTTGGTTTTCTCAGGGTATATGCCAAGTAGTGGGATTGCTGGGTCATATGGTAATTCTATCTGTAGTTTTTTAAGGAACCTCCATACTGTTCTCCACAGTGGCTGAACCAATTCACATTCCCACCAGCAGTGCAAGAGTGTCCCCTTTTCTCCACACCCTCTCCAGCATTTATTGTTTCTAGATTTTTTAATGATGGCCATTCTGACTGGTGTGAGATGATATCTCATTGTAGTTTTGATTTGCATTTCTCTAATGATTAATGATGTTGAGCATTCTTTCATGAGTTTGTTGGCATTCTGTATATCTTCTTTGGAGAAATGTCTATTTAGGTCTTCTGCCCATTTTTGGATGGGGTTGTTTGTTTTTTTGTTATTGAGCTGCATGAGCTGCTTGTAAATTTTGGAGATTAATCCTTTGTCAGTTGCTTCATTTGCAAATGTTTTCTCCCATTCTGAGGGTTGTCTTTTGGTCTTGGTTATGGTTTCCTTTGCTGTGCAAAAGCTTTGAAGTTTCATTAGGTCCCATTTGTTTATTTTTGTTTTTATTTCCATTACTCTAGGAGGTGGGTCAGAAAGGATCTTGCTGTGATTTATGTCATAGAGTGTTCTTCCTATGTTTTCTTCTAAGAGTTTGATAGTTTCTGGCCTTACATTTAGGTCTTTAATCCATTTTGAGCTTATTTTTGTGTATGGTGTTAGGGAGTGATCTAATCTCATACTTTTACATGTACCTGTCCAGTTTTCCCAGCACCATTTATTGAAGAGGCTGTCCTTTCTCCACTGTACATTCCTGCCTCCTTTATCAAAGATAAGGTGTCCATATGTGCGTGGGTTTATCTCTGGGCTTTCTATCCTGTTCCACTGATCTATCTTTCTGTTTTTGTGCCAGTACCATACTGTCTTGATTACTGTTGCTTTGTAATATAGTCTGAAGTCAGGGAGCCTTATTCCTCCAGCTCCTTTTTTCGTTCTCAAGATTGCTTTGGCTATTCGGGGTCTTTTGTGTTTCCATACAAATTGCGAAATTTTTTGTTCTAGTTCTGTGAAAAATGCCAGTGGTAGTTTGATAGGGATTGCATTGAATCTGTAGATTGCTTTGGGTAGTAGAGTCATTTTCACAATGTTGATTCTTCCCATCCAAGAACATGGTATATCTCTCCATCTATTTGTATCATCTTTAATTTCTTTCATCAGTGTCTTATAATTTTCTGCATACAGGTCTTTCGTATCCTTAGGTAGGTTTATTCCTAGATATTTTATTCTTTTTGTTGCAATGGTAAATGGGAGTGTTTTCTTGATTTCACTTTCAGATTTTTCATCATTAGTATATAGGAATGCCAGAGATTTCTGTGCATTAATTTTGTATCCTGCTACTTTACCAAATTCATTGATTAGCTCTAGTAGTTTTCTGGTAGCATCTTTAGGATTCTCTATGTATAGTATCATGTCATCTGCAAAGAGTGACAGCTTTACTTCTTCTTTTCCGATTTGGATTCCTTTTATTTCCTTTTCTTCTCTGATTGCTGTCGGCTAAAACTTCCAAAACTATGTTGAATAAGAGTGGTGAGAGTGGGCAACCTTGTCTTGTTCCTGATCTTAGTGGAAATGCTTTCAGTTTTTCACCATTGAGGATGATGTTTGCTGTGGGCTTGTCATATATGGCTTTTATTATGTTTAGGAAAGTTCCCTCTATGCCTACTTTCTGAAGGGTTTTTATCATAAATGGGTGTTGAATTTTGTCGAAAGCTTTCTCTGCATCTATTGAGATGATCATATGGTTTTTCTCCTTCAATTTGTTAATATGGTTTATCACATTGATAGATTTGCGTATATTGAAGAATCCTTGCATTCCTGGAATAAACCCCACTTGATCATGGTGTATGATCCTTTTAATGTGCTGTTGGATTCTGTTTGCTAGTATTTTGTTGAGGATTTTTGCATCTATGTTCATCAGTGATATTGGCCTGTAGTTTTCTTTCTTTGTGACATCCTTGTCTGGTTTTGGTATCAAGGTGATGGTGGCTTCGTAGAAGGAATTTGGGAGTGTTCCTCCCTCTGCTATATTTTGGAAGAGTTTGAGAAGGATAGGTGTTAGCTCTTCTCTAAACGTTTGATAGAATTCACCTGTGAAGCCATCTGGTCCTGGGCTTTTGTTTGTTGGAAGGTTTTTAATCACAGTTTCAATTTCAGTGCTTGTGATTGGTCTGTTCATATTTTCTATTTCTTCCTGATTCAGTCTTGGCAGGTTGTGCATTTCTAAGAATTTGTCCATTTCTTCCAGATTGTCCATTTTATTGGCATAGAGTTGCTTGTAGTAATCTCTCATGATTTTTTTTATTTCTGCAGTGTCAGTTGTTACTTCTCCTTTTTCATTTCTAATTCTATTGATTTGTGTCTTCTCCCTTTTTTTCTTGATGAGTCTGGCTAGTGGTTTATCTATTTTGTTTATCTTCTCAAAGAACCAGCTTTTAGTTTTATTGATCTTTGCTATCGTTTCCTTCATTTCTTTTTCATTTATTTCTGATCTGATTTTTATGATTTCTTTCCTTCTGCTAGCTTTGGGGTTTTTTTGTTCTTCTTTCTCTAATTGCTTGAGGTGCAAGGTTAGGTTGTTTATTCGAGATGTTTCCTGCTTCTTAAGGTGGGCTTGTATTGCTATAAACTTCCCCCTTAGAACTGCTTTTGCTGCATCCCATAGGTTTTTGGGTCGTTGTGTCTCCATTGTCATTTGTTTCTAGGTATTTTTTTATTTCCTCTTTGATTTCTTCAGTGATCACTTCATTATTAAGTAGTGTATTGTTTAGCCTCCATGTGTTTGTATGTTTTAAAGATCTTTTCCTGTAATTGATATCTAGTCTCATGGCGTTGTGGTCGGAAAAGATACTTGATACAATTTCAGTTTTCTTAAATTTACCAAGGCTTGATTTGTGACCCAAGATATGATCTATCCTGGAGAATGTTCCATGAGCACTTGAGAAAAATGTGTATTCTGTTGTTTTTGGATGGAGTGTCCTATAAATATCAATTAAGTCCATCTTGTTTAATGTATCATTTAAAGCTTGTGTTTCCTTATTTATTTTCATTTTGGATGATCTGTCCATGGGTGAAAGTGGGGTGTTAAAGTCCCCTACTATGAATGTGTTACTGTTGATCTCCCCTTTTATGGTTGTTAGTATTTGCCTTATGTATTGAGGTGCTCCTATGTTGGGTGCATAAATATTTACAATTGTTATATCTTCTTCTTGGATCGATCCCTTGATCATTATGTAGTGTCCTTCTTTGTCCCTTTTAATAGTCCTTATTTTAAAGTCTATTTTGTCTGATATGAGAATTGCTACTCCAGCTTTCTTTTGGTTTCCATTTGCATGGAATATCTTTTTCCATCCCCTTACTTTCAGTCTGTATGTGTCTCTAGTTCTGAAGTGGGTCTCTTGTAGACAGCATATATAAGGGTCTTGTTTTTGTATCCATTCAGCCAATCTGTGTCTTTTGGTGGGAGCATTTAGTCCATTTACATTTAAGGTAATTATCGATATGTATGTTCCTATTTCCATTTTATATATTGTTTTGGGTTCGCTACTATAGGTCATTTCCTTCTCTTGTGTTTCGTGTCTAGAGAAGTTCCTTTAGCATTTGTTGTAAAGCTGGTTTGGTGGTGCTGAACTCTCTCAGCTTTTGCTTGTCTGTAAAGGTTTTAATTTCTCCATCAAATGTGAATGAGATCCTTGCTGGGTAGAGTAGTCTTGGTTGCAGGCTATTCTCCTTCAGCACTTTCAGTATGTCCTGCCACTCCCTTCTGGCTTGTAGGGTTTCTGCTGAGAGATCAGCTGTTAACCTTATGGGGATTCCCTTGTGTGTTATTTGTTGTTTTTCCCTTGCTGCTTTTAATATGCTTTCTTTGTATTTAATTTTTGACAGTTTGATTAATATGTGTCTTGGCGTGTTTCTCCTTGTATTTATCCTGTATGGGACCCTCTGTGCTTCCTGGACTTGATTAACTATCTCCTTTCCCATATTAGGGAAGTTTTCAACTATAATCTCTTCAAATATTTTCTCAGTCCCTTTCTTTCTTTCTTCTTCTTCTGGAACCCCTATAATTCGAATGTTGGTGCGTTTCATGTTGTCCCAGAGGTCTCTGAGACTGTCCTCAGTTCTTTTCATTCTTTTTTCTTTATTCTGCTCTGCAGTAGTTATTTCCACTACTTTATCTTCCAGGTCACTTATCCGTTCTTCTGCCTCAGTTATTCTGCTATTGATCCTATCTAGAGTGATTTTAATTTCATTTATTGCATTGTTCATTGTTGCTTGTTTCATCTTTAGTTCTTGTAGGTCCTTGTTAACTGTTTCTTGCATTTTGTCCATTCTACTTCCAAGATTTCGGATCATCCTTACTATCATTATTCTGAATTCTTTTTCAGGTAGATTGCCTATTTCCTCTTCATTTGTTAGGTCTGGTGGGTTTTTATCTTGCTCCTTCATCTGCTGTGTGTTTTTCTGTCTTCTCATTTTGCTTATCTTACTGTGTTTGGGGTCTCCTTTTTTCAGGCTGCACTTTCGTAGTTCCCGTTGTTTTTGATGTCTGTCTCCAGTGGCTAAGGTTGTTTCAGTGGGTTGTGTAGGCTTCCTGGTGGAGGGGACTAGTGCCTGTGTTGTGCTGGATGAGGCTGGATCTTGTCTCTCTAGTGGGCAGGTTCACGTCTGGTGGTGTGTTTTGGGGTGTCTGTGGCCTTATTATGATTTTAGGCAGCCTCTCTGCTAATGGGTGGGGTTGTGTTCCTGTTTTGCTAGTTGTTTGGCATAGGTTGTCCAGCACTGTGGCTTGCTGGTCATTGAGTGAAGCTGGGTGCTGGTGTTAAGATGGAGGTCTCTGGGATATTTCCACCGTTTAATATTATGTGGAGCTGGGAGGTCTCTTGTTGACCAGTGTCCTGAAGTTGGCTCTCCTACCTCAGAGGCAGAGCCCTGACTCCTGGCTGGAGCACCAAGAGCCTTTCATCCACACAGCTCAGAATAAAAGGGAGAAAAAGTAGGGAGAATTAGTAGAAGTATGAGTAAAGAAAGAAGGAAAGGAGGAAAGGAAGGAAGGAAGAAAGAAGCAAAGAAGGAAAGAAAGGAGGGAGGGAGGGAGGGAGGAAGGAAGGAAGGAGGGAAAGAAGGAAAAAAGACAGAAAGAAAGATGATACAGTAAAAATAAAATAAAGTATAATATAGTTATTGAATTAAAAAATATTTAGAAAAAAAAAAAAAAAGGGACGGATAGAACCTTAGGACAAATGTTGGAAGCAAAGCTATACAGAGAAAATCTTACACAGAAGCATACACATACACCTTCACAAAAAGAGGTAAAGGGGGATAAATCATAAATCCTGCTCCCTGAGACCACCTCCTCAATTTGGGGTGATTCGTTGTCTAAAGGAGGGAAGGAAGGAAGGAAAGAAGAAAGAACGAAGGTAAAGTATAATAAAGTTATTACAATTAAACTTAATTATTAAGAAAAAGAATTTTTAAAAAAAAGTCATGGACGGATAGAGCCCTAGGACAGATGGTGGAAGCAAGAGTATACAGACAGGATCTCACACAGAAGCATACACGTACACATTCACAAAAAGAGGAAAAGGGAAAAAAATCATAGATCTCGCTCCTAAATTCCACCTCTTCAATTTGGGATCATTCCTTGTCTATTCAGGTATTCCACAGATGCAGGGTATATCAAGTTGATTGTGGAGCTTTAATCCGCTGCTTCTGTGGCTGCTGGGAGAGATTTCCCTTTCTCTTCTTTGTTCTCACAGCTCACAGGAGCTCAGCTTTGGATTTGGCCCTGCCTCTGCGTGTAGGTCGCTGGAGGGCGTCTGTTTTTTCGCTCAGACAGGACGGGGTTTAAAGGAGCCGCTGATTCGGGGCCTCCGGCTCACTCAGGCCGGGGGTTGGGGGATGGGGTAGGAGGGGCAGTACGTGCGGGGCGGGCCTGCGGCTGCAGAGGCAGCGTGACGTTGCGGCAGAGGCCGGCGTGATGTTGCACCAGCCTGAGACCCGCCGTGCGTACTCCCGGGGAAGTTGTCCCTGGATCCCGGGAACCTGGCAGTGGCGGGCTGCACAGGCTCCGCGGAAGAGGGGTGTGGAGAGTGACCTGTGCTCGCACACAGGCCCCTTGGTGGCGGCAGCAGCAGCCTTAGCGTCTCCCGCCCGTCTCTGGGGTCCGCGGTTTTAGCTGCGGCTCGTGCCCGTCTCTGGGGTTTGCGCTTTCAGCCGCGGCTCGCGCCCGTCTCGGGGGCTCGCGCCTTCAGCCGCGGCTCGCGCCCGTTTCTGGGGTTCGCGCTTTTAGCCGCGGCTCGCGCCCGTCTCTGGAGTTCCTTTAAGCAGCGCTCTTAAACCCCTCTCCTCGCGCACCAGGAAACAAAGAGGGAAGAAAAAGTCTCTTGCCTCTTCGGCCGGTGCAGGCTTTTCCCCGAACTCCCTCCCGGCTAGTCGTGGTGCACTAACCCCTTCAGGCTATGTTCAAGCCGCCAACCCCAGTCCTCTCCCTGAGCTCCGTCCAAAACCAAAACCCGAGCCTCAGCTCGCAGCCCCACCCGCCCCGGCGGGTGAGCAGACAAGCCACTCGGGCTGGTGAGTGCCGGTCAGCACCGATCGTCTGTGCAGGAATCTCCCCGCTTTGCCCTCCGCACCCGTCGCTGTGCACTACTCCGCGGTCCCGAAACTCCCCCCTCTGCCTCCCGCAGTCTCTGCCCGCGGAGGGGCTTCCTAGTGTGTGGAAACTTTTCCTCCTTCACAGCTCCCTCCCACTGGTGCAGGTGCCGTCCTTATTCTTTTGTCTCTGTTTTTGCTTTTGCCCTACCCAGTTACGTGGGGAGTTTCTTGCCTTTTGGGAGGTCTGAGGTCTTCTGCCAGCCTTCAGTAGGAGTTCTGTAGGAGTTGTTCCACGTGTGGATGTATTTCTGGTGTATCCGTGGGGAGGAAGGCGATCTCCGCGTCTTACTCTTCCGCCATCTTCAAGGTCCCCCTATGTAGAGACTTTTAAACTGATGCTATCCCAGTGTGTTTAACATGGAATTGGACAGACACCAAAAAATGCAACCGAATACTATTAAATGACACTGTGTACAGGTTTGAAGCACAGATTGCCTCGTAAAAATGGCTGGTCTGTCTGCAGTCTCTAGAAGCCTGCTACCTTCTATGGGAAGTACGCTGGTCTAATATCCTCTGACTCCCTCGGGGGTGTAATTTTTTTCTACCTGGAATTCAACGAAAACGTCTGAAAAGACCCCGAATGATCCCTCACTGCTTGCCTTCTTCCACAGCAATACTGATACAGTACTTCTCTACCAAATATTACACAATAGAAGTAGAGTCACCCAAGTTTCTCTACAGATAACTAGGCAAATGATTTAGGGACATAACCTTATACTGTATGTGAGCATTTTTTTTTTTTTTTTGGAATATGGGAATAAAACCATCTCAATCTCTTCCTATGCTGCTTAGCAGATATTAAATGAATGTTGTCTTTGTTCTCAAAGCCAGTCCTGGTGCTGAAGAGACTGCTTTGTAAATTACATCTTATTTTTTTTGTCTGCAGATAGAAAGTTATTCAGTTTTCTCTTGAATTTCTGTGTAGAATGCTGCTAACACCAGTGCTGAGAAACCACAAACTTGGTGTATTCTGAAACTCTGAAATGCAGAGGCAGAGAGGACCAAAGAAGAAAAAGAGCAATATATATGACTGTAAAAAAAGAAGCTATAGGGCTTCCCTGGTGGCGCAGTGGTTGAGAGTCCACCTGCTGATGCTGGGGACACGGGTTCGTGCCCCAGTTCGGGAAGATCCCACATGCTGCGGAGCGGCTGGGCCTGTGAGCCATGGCCGCTGAGCAAACATTGTCATAATCAGAAGACTTTTCATTGTTTAGTTCTGTTTTTTTAGGTCCCTTTGATCACACACTCTCTTCACTACTGTTTTTCAATATTTAATTGTGGTCTTCATTCATTTCTTTTTCTTGTATTATAGCTTTTTTTGCGGTACGCGGGCCTCTCACTGTTGTGGCCTCTCCCGTTGCGGAGCGCAGGCTCCGGACGCACAGGCTCAGCGGCCATGGCTCAGGGGCCCAGCCGCTCCGCGGCATGTGGGATCTTCCCAGACCGGGGCACGAACCCGTGTCCCCTGCATCGGCAGGCGGACTCTCAACCTCTGCGCCACCAGGGAAGCCCGACAATGTTAATAATCATTCCTCCAATATTAAAAAAAAAAAAATTAGGGCTTCCCTGGTGGTGCAGTGGTTAAGAATCTCTCTGCAAATGCAGGGGACACAGGTTCGAGCCCTGGTCCGGGAGGATCCCACATGCTGCAGAGCAACTAAGCCTGTGCGCCACAACTATTGAGCCTGTGCTCCAGAGCCTGCGAGCCACAACTACTGAGCCTGCGCCCAGAGCTATTGAGCCTGCGTGCCACAACTACTGAAGCCCACGTGCCTAGAGCCCATGCTGCACAAGAGAAGCTACCGCAATGAGAAGCCCACGCACCGCAACGAAGAGTAGCCCCTGCTCGCTGCAACTAAAGCCCACGCACAGCAATGAAGACCCAATGCAGCCAAAAATTAATTAATTAAAAAAAAATCAAAATTCTAACCAGAGAGTTCAATGACAAATGAAAAAATATGAGAGACAGCCCAATTAAGTCACCCTTACTGGAGAGGCTTTTCTCCAAAAATAACAGTTCTGCTTTTAATTATAGATTCTTGGGTCTATTAATCAGCCGTCTTCCTCAAGGCTAAGCTTGGTGCAAATAACAGAGAAGGATTCAGCAAAATGCCTTGTTTAATTAAAAAGAATTTAATTAAAAATATTTTTATACACATGACCAATCACCATTATTTACGCAGATGTTCCTTCGTGCTTTGGAAAGGCTTTTTTTCTTTCTTTTCCTCCTTTGTTAAAAAAATATGCTGTTCTTCTGCAAGAACTACTGTGAAATGAGAAGCACTATGATTGGTAGTTAATACCTATTTTTATCAAAACAGCAGTGTAGCTCGCACATCACCCGTGCAGCCGTAACCATAGTAACCCCAAATAGAAAGGGTCTTCTTTGGATTATCAACACCATCAAAGGTAAGATAGTTCATGTGCCTCTGGAATAGTTACACTGCAGCAAACTTTAAAGGATAAAGGTGGCATTTTTCCCCTTACAACTTAAATGTTAAATGAAAATAGTGACTTGCAAGTATGGTATATAAAACCACCTTTTATTTTTGAAGACTCTTATTTCCTCAAAGTGTTAATAATAGAAAAGATGAAAACTCAATGCTGTTCATTTGTCCAGTGCTTCCATCTGACTATGCTGAGGAGACAATAATAATCATTTTGCCAAGCTGGAGAATTTGTTACAGGTAAAACCCTACCCTTGGGCACCCTGTAGGATGAGAAGTCATATTTTGTGCCCATGTACTCAGAGGGTGGCTTTGGTCAGTGGTGATTGTAGACACACATTACGTGGGATAAGCTACAGTCAGTGACTCAAGGTGTGGACTGGCAGTCAAATTATGAAGAAAAGGAGCCTTTAATTAGAGAAGTGGAACTCGTTTGAAAGAGCAGTGAAGTACCAACCCAAACACAGATCTGAATTTGGCTTTATAATTTGTGGTAGTATTAGAATGGGGTGAGGAGGGGATAAAAGGCTAGAGCACTCATTCTTAATTATTCCATGATCTATATAATCCAAAACAGAGGCTGGTATTCAAGCCTTTCTACTACATTTTGCAATGCCTGATATGACTCCAGGAGCAGCATCTGGAAGCACAGGGAAACTACTCTGAATTTTAAAATATTTAAATAACGTACACTGGGAAACCATCCCAAAATGAAAAGACAATCTACAGAATGGGAGAAAAATATTTGCAAATGATGGGACCGACAAGGGCTTAATTTCCAAAATATACAAACAGCTCATACAACCCAACAACAAAAAAACAAACAATCCAATCCCAAAATGGGCAGAAAACCTAAACAGACATTTCTCCTAAGAAGAAATACAGATGACCAATAAGCACATGAAAGGATGCTCAACATCACTAATTATTAGAGAAATGCAAATCCAAACTACAATGAGGTACCACTTCATACCAGTCAGAATCACCATCATCAAAAAGTCTACAAACTATAAATGCTGGAGAGGGTGTGAAGAAAAGGGAACCCTCCTACACTGTTGGTGGGAATGTAAGTTGGTGCAGCCACTGTGGAAAACAGGAGGTTCCTCAGAAAACTAAAAATAGAGTTACTATATGATCCAGCAATCCCACTCCTGGGTATATATCCAGACAAAACCATAATTCAAAAAGATACTTGCACCCCTATGTTCATAGCAGCACTATTCACAGTAGCCAAGACATGGAAACAACCTAAATGTCCTTCAACAGATGAATGGATAAAGAAGATGTGGTACATATATACAGTGGAATACTACTCAGCCATAAAAAAAGAACAAAATAATGCCATTTACAGCAACATGGATGCAACTAGAGATTATTATACTAAGTGAAGTATGTCAGAAAGAGAAAGACAAATACCATATGATATCACTTATATGTGGAGTCTAAAATATGACACAAATGAACCTATCTATGAAACAGAAACAGAATCACAAACAGAGAGAACAGACTGGTGGTTGCCAAGGAGGAGAGGTTTGGGGGAGGGATGGAGTGGAAGGCTGGGGTTAGCAGATGTAAGCTTTTACTTATAGAATGGATGAACAACAAGGTCCTACTGTATAGCACAGAGAACTATACTCAATAACCTGTGATACACCATAATGGAAAGCAGTATCAAAAAAGAATGTATATATATGTATAACTGAACCCCTTTGCGGTACAGCAGTAATTACCACAACACGGTAAATCAACTCTACTTCAATAAAAATAAATAAATAAATAATGTACGCTGGATGCTACAAAAAGTAGAGAATCCACACAAAGATATATACAATTTAATTGTTGCTTCTTTTTAATCCTTTTACATTTGGGATTTACCTTGAAAGCGGATGGGGAAGTAATGAAATATCATGAGACAACAACTGTTTCCTCATGGTTACTGAAGAAAAGAGTGGATATTTGGCAATTTCATGTTCAATTATAAACAAATGTTTTGACAGTGTCAATCTAAGTCAATAAAGTGACTTAGAACAACTCATTGTGAGTAAAAATTTGTTTAATAATAATACCTAGCAATTTACAAATAACAACATTTCTTTTGATCTCACAAGAATTCTGTGAAGAAATTGAAGGTACTTGATGTTTTCTTTTTACAGTATCTATTTTAAGGACATGGAAAATGAAGTTCAGAGAAGTTAAATCACTAAAAGGTGGTTCTCCATTCACCCATGACACTAATCTTGCCTTAATGAACATATACTTTCAATATCCAGGATAATTCGGCCACTGGAAGGCCCCGTCCTGACCTCATTTTTAGGTAACTCTCCTACACCATCACACACCTATTTTAGTTTTAGTGGCAATTCCTCTTGGGATTGAAAGTTTATGATCCATCCCTAACTGTGATCCTTTTATGTGGAGAATTTCCTAGGCGATCTCTTAAATGCTTTAACCCACAAACACAGGAGTTGGTAATGTATTCCCCAGTGCCCTGGCTCACTCTAGCTTTCCACTTGAGACCAGCCAGCCCCAGAATTAGAGTGACACCTAGCTGTGATTTTAGGTAGCACATGCTGGGAAAGCTGGGCAATGGAGGCTGCTCTGCCAGGAGACAGGTGTGTCTCAGGAGGGAGGTCACCACCTCCCAGAGATGGAAGTCTCCGAGGTTTTCTAGCAGCACTTTCTATACTTCTGCAATCTCCTGGGAACTAGGACATTTACAGTTCACATTCTCTGAGGAGGGAACACATACGGTGGTGAGAATTTATCTTTACTACAATTATCCTAAAAAGTTCGTTTTTGCCACCCTTGAAATTACATACATATCCTATAAGTGCGTAAACCGACATTTACCTCAACCTAAAAACATCAGTACTGAGCCTACTTCACTCTCTATGATTCACCATGCTTACTCAGGATTGCAAATATTTCACTCATCAGTTCTTATATTCATCAGGCTTCTTTCTGGCTAGCATCGTTAGCGTCGGTTGGACATTTGTCAGAATTGAAGTTCTGGACTCCACCTGGACTTACTGAATCAGAATCTCTGGAAGCACAGCCCAGTAATCTGCATTTTAACAAACTCTCCAAATGAGATTTACATACGCTCAAGTTGGAGAATCACTAATGGAGAACAGGAAGTGAGTGACCTCAGCAATCATCTAATTCCTCTAGGAATATATGAGGAAATTAAGCCTAGAAGGGTTAAGTGGCCACCCGAGTTTGCCCTGTGAGTTAGTAGCAGGAACTGAACTAGACCTTAGATCTCCCAATGCCCAGTTACAAAAATAACATGATGCTACAACACTTGTCAAGAAGATGGTTGGGCTCAGTATTAGCAAAGCAGAGACTTAGACTTTGCATCTATATTCCTCTTGGCTTCTAATTTCAATAAATGAATTATCCATGCATTTAATTTGGGCTCCAGACAGGATAATGCCAGAGTGAATATTGTAAATTCAATTAACACGAGCCAGTAGTCTCCTTATGAAAGCCAACACCCAGGGTCCAGGGCTTCATCAAGCACTTGGGATTCTTAGCACACTTTAGCTGCCAGATCAAGTCAAGATGTGTGACTTACATGTAATATGCAAAGTCATTGAATTTTTTTTTTACTTCATAGTATGCATAATATCATATCGAGTTTGAAGATTTTCTTTAAAGGTCTTCTAATTACACTTTATAGTGGTTTAATAACATGACATTAAAAAATTCATCAATTTTCCCATTTCTATGAAATTTTGAAGTTTTCTTTTTGCATACATAGATGTGCTTCCATATAAATGCATAAATATGTAAATGTCACATTATATTTATATACTTTTTGTTTGCTTTCTTTTAATAGTCTTTTGTTTTCTTTTCCTTTTTGACATGTCTCCCTTTTCCCCATCTCTTCTTTTCCTTCCAAAGTAACCTAACTTTACAATCTAGTACATGTCCCACCAATGTCTCTTCATACGAAAATTCTCTTTATATTAATCACATACACACACATTTGTAACAGATTAAATCAGAAGTTTAAACTGAGGAGAAAAGAAAAAAATAACATTTTCCACAGTGAGATGCACAATTTTAAAGTACTTATCCAAAAACCAGTTACATGATTCCTTTAAACCTCTCTTCTCACCTACCTTAAGAATGTGAAAGGGTCTCTAGACTCTAGCCTAGCAAGTTAAGATTTGTGAATGGTGTTCTGCTACTTGTGAATTGTGAATCTCACACTCCCTCATCTCAAGCCTATGAAAAGGATCTTTGCCTAGACCTTCAGACAGCTTAAGATGTGACCCCCGGAGTTGGGGAACACAGTGGAAAATTGGTTGACTCTCACCTGAGAAATCTAATGGGATGTGGCTGTCCAGCTGCTCTAATGGTGGCTTACTGTTAATCAAATAAAAAATGTCCTTACTTCATCTCTGCCTCCATCTTGTAGGAGTCAGGAACTGCATCTAGCAAGGGGTAGATGAGGCATGTGACAAAGAAGACCCCAACCAACCTGCTTTCAGTGGGCTGGGAGATGTGGGGCAAAGTCTTAAATTAAATTGAAAACATGCAATATTACATGATATTGGACATATTCATTGCTGAATTGAGACTCTGATTGCAACTTAAAGACCAAAAGTTTTCATCCACGTGGGAAAGGAGTAGTCTTTTAAAAGGATACTTTTAAAAGAGCAATGGGAGAAAAAGCAGTTTCTACAGTTATACCCCATGAGTCCTGCTTTATACATATATATGTATATGTAAATACAAATACAGGCATTCCCATGTATTTATGTATGTACATTATGTATATAAATACATTTACATACATAAATATACATAAATACATGGGAATGATTGTTGTTTTTAAAAAATTTGAATCTCATATATACTGTTCTGCATTTTGCTTTACATAGTCAACACTGCCTCCTGGAAAGCCTTCAAGTCAGCTGGAAGAGCACTAATTTTCTCTTTTAATGGCTACATGACATCGTGTAGGTGTCCTGCAACCTATCCAACAATTCCCTTATGGATAGGATTAACTTTGCTTCTTTTTTTTTTCCCCTCCACTTAAAAAGATGTTGCAATAAACATCCCTGCTCATATATCCTTAAGAACCAGTCTTTCTACTTGTGTGGGAAAACTTCCCAGGAGTCAGATGGCTGGGAGAAGGGGCTATGTATTTTACATTCTAATAGCTGTTGCAAAATTGATTTCCAAAAGTCTGTTGATGATTTAAATTTCCACTAGAAATGTGTAAGAGTCCACTTTTCCCTGCCTCCCTGACAGCAACGACTGTTACTTGGTGTTAACTGTTGTTGCCAAACTGCTAGGGGTAAAATGATATGCTGTTACTTTATTTTACATTTCTATGGTTTCTGATGAGTTTGAATAACTTTTCACATTTGAGGCCCAAGAGGATTTGCACTTCTATGAATTGTCTCTTTATTGTCTTTGTCCATTTTTCTGTTATTTATTGCCAGATTGTCCTTTTTAAGTGTCTTTGTATATTAGAGAAAATAATACTCTGTTCTCTATATTTAAATGTTTTTTCCCTAACAATTTAAAAATTGTTTTAAAACAATTTTATATAGTCAAGTATGTCTATTCTTTATTTGTAGATTCCAGGTTTCCATTCCTTGTTAAGAAGAATTTCCTTATCTATAATCTGCAAATATAAATGTACAGATTTTTATTTTATTTATTTATTTATTTATTTTTGCGGTACGCAGGCCTCTCACTGTTGTGGCCTCTCCCGTTGCGGAGCACAGGCTCCGGACGCGCAGGCTCAGCGGCCATGGCTCATGGGCCCAGCCGCTCCGCGGCATGTGGGATCTTCCCGGACCGGGGCACGAACCTGCGTCCCCTGCATCGGCAGGCGGACTCTCAACCACTTTACCACCAGGGAAGCCCTAGACGTACAGATTTTATTGCAGAAGTTCTTTTACTTCATTTTTTCATTTACGTTTTAATTCTTCTAGGTATATTTTTGTAAATGGTAGATAAGTATCCAATTTTAATGTCTTCTAAATGGATAGCCAGCCAATTTTACAAATATCATTTGTTAAATACACAATCCTTTTCCCACTGAATTGAAATACCACCCCTCAAATTCCCATTTATACTGAGACTTGTTTCTAGATCCTCTATTCTTTTCCACTGGTCTCCCTATTCCTAGGCCAATACCATATTAATTTGATTACAATAGCTTTGTAGTTTATTCTTATATCTGGTTAGGCAGTTCCCCTCATTCTTTTATTCTACTTTATAAACTTTAAGATAATTTTATCCAGTTCCAAATTTTTAAAGTGTTAGGTTTTCATGGGAATTGCATTAACTTTTTATATTAATTTGAGAAAAAGTGGCATTTTTATCATAGCGTTCTTCCCATCAACAAGACGATGAGCTAGTGTAAGCTACTGGCTTCCTCCCCTAAATCAATGATAGAGAAAGTATACAAAGAAAATGGAATTGGAGCTAACAGACAATAATAGCAATACCAACAAAAGCCATGAGAAATCCCCAGGAAGAAAGAAGTCTGTTTTGAATTGCTGCTTGTGGAAGGGAGGTGAGGGAGTTGGGAAAGGTACGTACTTCTGACTCCGGCAAAGGGCAGCTATACACAGCAAAGACAAATTAGAAAAAATCAATATAAGCGCCACCTTTTTGGCTCACTTGCATTCCATGGAGTAATTATTGCTCAGCTCCTTGCCACACTAAGTGCATACAATTAGCTAGACAACAGAACAAGTGTTCATGGGAGTAATATCGGGCGGTGCAAAAGATCTCCTGGTGTAAGGAATTGATGAGAAATTTAGTCATTCTCTTTCCATACAAATCCTGGGGCTGGTGGATTCCCAGTGCTGTCTTTCCTTAAGGGTCCAAACCTGACCCGAGAAATTAGCTAATGTGGGTTTCTCAATTTGGGCACTATTGACATTTTGGGCCAGATGATTATCTGTTGTGGAGGGAAGGTCTTAACTGCATCATCCTTTGATTTATTTACTCAATTGCTTACTTGGAAAAATCATGAATTTGATCTGCCCTTGATCCTCTTAACTTTTCTTATAAAAACGTTGTTCAAATTGTCCTCTGACTACTTCAGGAATTTATTTGTGTGTGTGTGTGTGTGTGTGTGTTCTGTTTGTTTTGACTGATCTTCCTCTCTCAGGCTACTGAAAAGCCATGTTGTGTTTTTATTTTTCTTTGTTGGGTTATTGGAGCTTAAGACTGTTTGTTGGACTACCCTCCAAGACAGCAGTCCCATAAGTGGCAGAAAGTAGGCCAGTGGTGTAGAAGCATGTGCGCTACCCTCAGACAGCTGGATGAGGCTACACCTTTGCCCAGTAATCAAGGAAACCAAGTTCACTCATACAGGATCAAGTGGGTCAACCTATTCCCCCTTTTCCATCACTAAGATCCACAGACTTCTGCAAACCCAAACCTTTGCTGAGTATTCACAGCTTTCCAGTCCCCATCTAAAAACATCTGTGAAGATGGCATCTAGATGCTCATGCTACTCATGGTAGAGAAAGCTCAGTGCTTTTATTTCACTTGTGGTGGGCTCACTGCTTCACCAGCACTCAGTTGCATATAGGCATCTATCTGATTTTAGCAAAATCAGGTAGATTAGAGTGAGTAATGAAAGGCAAGGAAGTCAAGTTAAGGCCATCACTTTCCCAGAACTCACTGCAGACCTTCATGAAGTTTTCAGAGTGATTATAATGTTGTTTTGACATGACTGTCTTAGGGTCAAGTAATTCACCTCTAAACCTTAGTTCACTCTTTTGTAAAATAAGAGTGTTACCTTAAATGATTTCTAAAGTCTCTTTCTGTAAAGTGGGAGGGAGACGCAAGAGAGAGGAGATATGGGGATATATGTATATGTATAGCTGACTCACTCTGTTATAAAGCAGAAACTAACACACCACTGTAAAGCAATTATACTCCAATAAAGATGTTAAAAAAACAAATAAATAAAAAAATTTAAAAATAAGTTAATTAATTTAAAAAATCCTACAATTTTATTATTTTAAATTATCCTTATATCATCCAAAAGCAATGTGCAGCCATTGTCTTGATCCTTGGTCTAATAGAGAAGCTATAGAAAATTTTATGAGACAATTTGAGAAATTTAAATCTAGCTATATATTTGATAACACTTAAATTATATTAGTTTTCTATTGTTGTAACAAATTATCACAAACTTTAAACAAAACAATTATTCCATAGTTCTGGAGGTCAGAAGTCTGACAGGAGTCTCAACGGGATAAAGTCAAGGTGTCAGCAGGGCTGCACTCCTTTCTGGAAGCTCTATGAGAGAATTGGTTTCCTCGTCCTTTTCAGATTCTAGAGACCACCCTCCACATTCCTTGGTTAATAGCCCCTTTCCTCCATCTTCAAAACCAGAAAAATTTTCTCTTTGTACCTTTCTTCCATAGTCACATCTATTCCTGATCACTGCCAGAAAAGGTTCTCCAGCTTTTAGGGACCCATGTGATAAGACTGGGCCAACCCAGATAATTCAGGGTAATAGCCACACTGCAAGGTCTTTAATCTCATCTGCAAAGCCCTTTTAGCAAAGTAAGGTAACATATTCACAGGTTCTGGAGATAAGGACATGGACGTCTGTGGAGGACCATTATTTTGCCTACCACAAAAATTATTGTTAATATTTTAGTTGTGATGATGGCATTGGGGCTATGTTTTAAGCCAGATGTTTAAAATGGAAATTTGTTTACAGCTGCTTTATTTGACCAAAGATCCAGATATTGTCTACTCATTCCTTTTAGATGATATAAGGATTGGTTTAAAATAATAAGAGGGGGGCTTCCCTGGTGGCGCAGTGGTTGGGAGTCCGCCTGCCGATGCAGGGGACGTGGTTCGTGCCCTGGTCCAGGAGGATCCCACGTGCCATGGAGCGGATGGGCCCGTGAGCCGTGGCCGCTGGGCCTGCACGTCCAGAGCCTGTGCTCCGCAGTGGAAGAGGCCGCAGCGGTGAGGGGCCCACGTACGGCAAGAAAAAAAAAAAAGAAAAAAATAATAACAGGATTTTTTGCAGCAATAATAATTCTAAATAATAATCTGAAAGAAATGACAAAATTAGAAAAGAATCACTATTTTGTCAATCTTAATGAAACTAATAGGTTCAGACAATAAGCATCAATGGATGAAACTATTACGTGAAAATTTCGTGGGAAAATTCACAAGGAGGAATCAGGCTGTCACCACCTGAACCCAACTGATCACACTTAACATCACTAAAAGTCAACACCCAGAGAATGTGTAACTTCTGATATGACGCAACATGAGCTATAGAGCATCCCCTCTGCAGCATTTTTGCAAAACTGCTGAACCTGAATCTAATCAAGATTTTTTTAACTAACTTTCAAAATGGAAATACAGGAACAATTAAATGACACCACCGGTAAGTGAACAGACAAATCTAGAATGTGGGACGTCCTGACCGATTTCCTCAACAAGTCAATAGCATAAAAAGTGATGGGGTAGAAGAGGGAAACACTGCTTTGGACTAAGAGAGAATGCAGAGATATAATACCTAAATGTCAAATGTGAAGCTTTTTTGGGTTCTGATTAAAGTAAAAGGCAAAAATCAGGGAAATTGAATGTGGACTGGGTATTAGATGATATCAATGGATTATGGGAAATTTTGCAGGTTTGATAATGGCTCCATGGTTATGTAAGAATAATGATCATAATTATAGAGATGCATACCAAAACACATGGGGAAAAATGGCAATGTCTGGGATTTGCTTTCATATATTATCTTCTACCTGTGAAATATAAATATAAAAGTGTATTTGTGTTTTATCCAAAGCAAAATTGCCACATTATATATATTACACTCCTAACTCATGAACAAATGGAGGTGGTCAAGGGAACATTCCACTAACCAAGTATGTAGATTTATGGAAATCCATTTACTGTTACCAGGAAAACAAGCAAAAATGTGCATCTTTCACTTGCTGATGGTAAAATAGCAGCCTCGTCTTAATATAGCATAAAAATAACAAGTTAACAATTTTTTAAAATGTTATCTTATTTTATTTATTTATTTATGTTTTGGGTTTTTTTTTTTTTTTTTTTTTTTGTTACGCGGGCCTCTCACTGTTGTGGCCTCTCCCGTTGCGGAGCACAGGCTCCAGACGCGCAGGCTCAGCGGCCATGGATCACGGGCCCAGTCGCTCCGCGGCATGTGGGATCTTCCCGGACCGGGGCACGAACCTGTGTCCCCTGCATCGGCAGGCGGACTCTCAACCACTGCGCCACCAGGGAAGCCCTCATTTATTTTTATTTTATTTTATTTTTTAAACATCTTTATTGGAGTATAATTGCTTTACAATGGTGTGTTAGTTTCTGCTTTATAACGAAATGAATCAGTTATACATATGCATATGTCTGCATATCTCTTCCCTCTTGCATCTCCCTCCCTCCCACCCTCCCTATCCCACCCCTCTAGGTGGTCACAAAGCACGGAGCTGATCTCCCTGTGCTATGCGGCTGCTTCCCACTAGCTATCTATTTTACGTTTGGTAGTGTATATATTATTTAACTCAATATTCAATTAATATTATTATTCCAAAATGTAGTCAGTATAAAAATTATCAGTGAGATATTTTACTTTTTTTCACATTATGTCTTTGAAATCTAGGGTGTATTTGATACATACAGCCCATCAATTTTGACTAGCTACACTTCAATAGCTACGTGTGGCTCATAGCCATCACGTTGGACAGAGCAATGCTCAAGTAAGCCCTATTTGAGGTTGCCCAAGACAGGACAACCTGGATTAATTTTCTTGAGAGAAAATAGGACAAGTCTACAAAGTAAGAATTATTTTCTAGTTTTAAATACTGGACTAATACTTCTTGAGTTCAAAATAGCACAGCTGTATTTGAGTCTCAAAGTAGCTGCATCACATAAAATGAAGACATTTTAATCCAAATAGGAAACAGGGAAATTGATGAAGTGAGGAAATGCACAGCCCACTGTGCATTTTCCTGAATGAATGGCTTCCTTGAGACCTTGGAAGAAATGTCAGTCCTGTAAATACCAGGATGAGTTTCTGTCATCTTCTGGGTGATTAATATTTAATGTATTGTGCTGAGTTCTTCCTTTTCCTAAAGGAACCTCCTATTTTGGACATCTTTCAACCTGAAAAAAAACCCCACACTGTTATAATTGCTTCTGCAAGTCTGCAATCTATGGCTTGGTGCTCTCTGGAAAGTGTTAAGCTACTGACCACCGATGAAAAAGGGAAAGAAATATTGGCTGCATGGTTGAACAAAAAGAAAGACACATTTATTTTTGTTTTAGCTGAATATATCTTTTTTTTTGGAGGACAGAAACTAATATTTGCACTCAGCTTGTGCTGGAAGTTCAGCTATGTGCGAGGAGTTCCACCTTCATCTTGAGCCACTGTCCCTCCTGGGGCCATGAGACTCCTTATCTCCAAGAGTGAGCTGGGATATTCAGCTGCTTCACATTTCACATTTGAGAATAGATACCTTTTCAAGCTCCACACTTTGCTCTAGCAGTTTCTTCCACAAATTTATTAATTCATTAATTTAACAAGCATTTATTGAAAACCTACTGTTTTAGATACGAGAAATATAAGAGTGAAAAGATAGGGGAAAAAAACCCAGAAAAAATAGAAAAAAAAAGCTCCTCTTTCAGAGGGACAAAGAACTAAGGAACAATAAGGAAATAAAATAAATAGTAGATCAATAGTGATTAGTGCTGTACAAGAATATAAGTCAAGGAAAAAGGATGGGAAGCACAGTGATTTGGGGCGAACTGTGTTGAGGGGAAGAAGGGTTTGATTTTTGATAGGATGGTTAGGGAAGGTCTCATTGAGGTGACATTTGAGAAAAGACCTGAAGAAGGTGAGGATGGAGAAACAACAAATGCAAATGCCTGGAGGCAGCAGCAAGACTGGTGTGTTCCAGCTAACATCATACTCAGTGGTGAAAAGCTTAAAGCCTTTCCTTTAAAATCAGGAATAAGACTAGGATGCCTACCCTCACCACTTCTATTTAACAAAGTATTGGAAGTCCTAGCCACAGCAACCAGACAAGAAAAATAAATAAAAGGCATCCAAATTGGAAAGGAAGAAATAAAACTGTCACTATTTGCAGATGACATGATACTCTATACAGAAAATCCTAAAGTCTCCAAACAGTCTTCATGTATTATTAGAACTAATACATGAATTCAGTAAAGTTGTAGGATGCAAGATTAATATACAGAAATCTGTTGCTTTTCTATACACTAATAATGAACTATCAGAAAGAGAAAGCAAGAAAACACTCCTGTTTAAAATCACATCAAAAAGAATAAAATACCTAGGAATAAATTAAACCAAGGAGGTGAAAAACCCATACTCTGAAAACTTTAAAACACTGATGAAGGAATCTGAAAATGACACAAGTAAATGGAAAGATATCTCATGTTCTTAGAGGATTAGAAGAATTAATATTGTTAAAATATCCATACTACTTAAAGCAATCTACAGATTTAATGCAATCCCTATTAAAATACCCATGACATTTTTTCACAGAACTAGAACAAATAATCCTAAAGTTTATATGGAACCACAAAGACCCAGAATTGCCAAAGCAATCTTGAGAAAAAAGAGCAAAGCTGGAGGTATCACACTCCAGCTTTCAGACTATACAAAGCGACAGTAATCAAAACAGCATGGTACTGGCACAAAAACAGAAACATAGATCAATGGAACAGAATAGAGTCCAGAAATAAACCCATACACTTATGGTCAATCAATCTACGACAAAGGAGGCAAGAGTATACAGTGGAGAAAAGACAGTCTCTTCAGTAAGTGGTTCTGGGAAAACTGAACAGCTGCATGTAAAGCAATGAGATTAAACATTTCCTCACACCATATACAAAAATAAACTCAAAATGAATTAAAGAACTACATATAAGACTGGAAAGCAGGAAACTTCTAGAAAAGAATATAGGCAGAACACTCTTTGACATAATTCTTAGCAATATTTTTTTGTATCTGTCTTCTAAGGCAAAAGAAATAAAAGCAAAAATGGGACCTAATTAAACTTAAAAGCTTTTGCACAGCAAAGGTAAACATTGACAAAATGAACAGACAACCTACTGAATGGGAGAAAGTATTTGCAAATGATATGGCCAATAAGGGGTTAATATCCAAAATGTATAAACAATTCATACAACTGAGCATCTAAAAACAATCAACCAATTAAAAAATGGGCAGAAGACCTGAATAGACGTTTTTTCAAAGAAGATGTACAGGTGGCCAATAGGCACATGAAAAAATGCTCAATGTTGCTAATCACCAGAGAAGTGCAAGTCAAAACCACAATAAGATATCACCTCACACCTGTCAAAATGACTATCATCAAAAATTCTACAAATAACAAATGTTGGCAAGGATGTGGTGAAAAGCGAACTCTAGTACACTGCCGGTGGGATTGTAAATTGTTGCAGCCACTATGGAAAACAGTACGGAGGATCCCCCCAAAACTAAAAATAGAACCATCACATGATCCAGCAATCCCACTGCTGGGTACATATCCAAAGAAAATGAAAACGCTAATTCCGAAAGATACATGTACTCTGATGTTCATAGCAGCATTATTTAAAATAGCCAAGATATGGAAGCAACCTAAGTGTCCATCAACATACAAATGGATAAAGATGTGGTATATATACACAATGGAATATTGCTTGGCCATAAAAAAAGAATAAAATTCTGCCATTTGCAACAATGTGGATGGACCTAGAGGGTATCATGCTTAGTGAAATGTCAGACAGAGAAAGACAAATACACTATGTTATCACTTATATGTGGACTCTAAAAAATAAAACAGATGAATGTATATAACAAAACAGAAACAGACTCAGATATAGAGAACAAGCTAGTGTTTACCAGTGGGGAGAAAAGGGGGAGGGGCAAGATAGGGGTATGGTATTAAGAGATACAAATGAATATGTATAAAATAAATAAGAAACAAGGATATATTGTACAGCACCGGGAAATATAACTATTATTTTGTAATAACTTTAAATGGAGTATATTAAAATATTGAATCACTATGAAACTAATATTGTAAATTGAATCACTATGTAACTAATGTAAATTGAATCACTATGAAACTAATATTGTAAATTGACTACACTTGAATAATAATTGACTATAATATTGACTATAATATAGTCAATAGACTATAATATAATAGTCAATAGACTATAATATAAATTGACTACACTTGAATAATAATAAAAAAAAAAAGACTGGTGTGTTTAAGGAATAGCACATGGGTACAGTGGGATTCCCAAGTATCTTTACATACCTTAAGGACCTCTCTATGTCACTCACTCCATATAAAGGGATATTTCAGTCTTAATAATAAAAATCGTTATCTTGGATAATCTAAATATACCAAACTGGGACCCAAGTCAGTGATGAAAGAGACAGGAGGATAGTATGAGGTCGGAGAGACTCCTAATGGGCTTTGGCCATTTGTAAAAAGAGGGATATTAACTATAGCATCTATTTCCAGTCGTTGGGTCTCTTACTCTATTACCATTTTGTTGATTGTTTCTCTCCCCTCCCCCATCCTCCTATTTTTCCTTGTCTAAACACACCTGAAGATGTGTGTTTATCGATCAAGCCCTGCAAGTACTTCTCTCTTCCCATACCCTGCAGTTTATCATACATGGTCTCTTTGGGGGCTCTGCCTTTAGTTATCCACTCTTTCTGTTAAGGGATGCTGATGACGTTTCCATCAGCAGCAAGATCTTCATCAGTGAGGAAAGGAGGAAACTAAATCAATCAAATAATATCTAAATCACCCTAACTGGAGGTAAACTGAAAACTGCTGAAAGAGAGTCTGAAACATGCAGGAAGAATTAGATTTAAGTCTAAATATGTAACTGTAAAAGAAAAATATTAATAGTTAATAATACCTCGCTGAGATTTAGCTAAGGCTAAATGGGAAAGAATTAATTTAAAGAAGGCCATGAAAAATCAGACCTGGAGAGCATAGGTTCTCTTTCATAAATTAGTGAGTCACAATAATTTAGGCAATAAATGAATAATTGTAGGGTAAGATTAACTAGGTGTTTAAAGGTTGTTGAAGATCTTAAATTGCACCAATTTAGCAGAGAGTAGGTTCAGTGTGTTTTAATATAACAATTAGCTCCCAGAAGAAAAGGGTGCTTAAGTATTCCTGTTCATGTGTGGGTCTCTGCTATGTGAGATCTTCTCTAACATTTGCTGAGTTGGTGTAAGAACCCCCAAATGTCTGGGTGGAGGGCTTTGGGTTCACTTTTAACTACTTTAGAACAAAAACTTGTTTTAAAATGAAATTAAAAACAAAAAAACAAAAAACAGTCTCACAGAAATAAGCGCCAAATGTTAGAGCTGGAAAGGGCTCTAGTCGAAACTTTTCATTTTACAGATGAAAAGTCAGTTTCTTCATCTGTAAAATGAAGGGGTTGGAAAAGATGAGATCACATATCTTCCACTTTCAGTAACCCATAAAATCTAGAGAGGCTAAGTGGTGCCCAAAGTTGTACAGCTGGTCTGTGCCAGACTTGGAAAGTGGACTTGGTTCCCAGGATTTTCGTTATGGCTGTGAGTCAATTCTGTATTTCAAAAAATTCAGTCAGCTCAGTTGTTTGATACCATGTAGATAAATAACCATCTTACTGAGCTAGATTTTTTTTTTCTATTTCAGTCAGTTTTCCTGTGTCATGTAAACATAACCTCAGGAATATCACTAGTCACAGAAGGAGCAAAGCTTGAACACCACACACTTGGAGCTGGCTGAATCACTCCATAAAATACAACAACTTGGCCATTAGCATTGGGACCAAGAAACAATGGATGCAATGCTTTTCAAAATGCAGATTTGTGCACAGGCGACCTAAAATGGGACCTGACCATGAAAAGCAAAGTATCCATATATGGCAGAAGAGAATAACCTGAACTAACTAGAAATCACTGATGGACTGAAAATAATTTACTTGAGGCCCCATTTCCGTGGATGCCAAGGGACTTCTGCATTTCCCTGGGTTTGGGGGATGGTAGCATGAAATGTTCCAGCAATGATTTAGTGGCCAGGTCTTCTCTAGGCCTGGAGATGGAACAGTCTCTCCCTGTACACCACTCTGGGACTCTGGTCTTCTAATTGACACCACGGGTTCTAAATCTGAGACATACTTTCATTTCATCCTCTTCCAGGAAGAATGTCAACATCATACATTAAAAAATGCTTTTTCCTCCCCCATCCCACAAGCAAAATAAAACAGACAAAAATGTGCAAAAAATATTTGTAACTTATATTACAAAGGGTTAATATCCCTAGTATATTAAGGGCTTCAGAAGCATGAAAAATAAAAGACCAACAACCCTACTGGAAAAGGGCATCTTATAAACATTTGCTTTTCAGAAAAAAAAATGCATATGTTCCCTAAACGTATATTACTCATATTAAGAGAAATATTAAGTCAAGCCACAGAGAGATACAAATACTCACTTATTGTATGGGCAAAAACCCAAAATTGTAACAGAATTCTGCATTGGCAAGGCTGTACAGAACAGATACTGTCATACATTGCTGGTGTGAAGGCAAAATGGTACAAACTTTATGGGGAGGAAATTGGCACCTAGGAAATTACAAATACCTTTTAACCCGTTTCTACAAATCTATCCCAAAGAAACAGGAGCAAAATGTGGAAAGCTATTAATTTTAAAGTTATTAACTGTAACATCATTCATAATTGCAAAAGACAAAAAAGAACCCAAATGTCCATTAACAGGCAATTGGTTGAATAAACTATGGAATACTCTGCAGCTATAAAAGAAAATGAGAAAACTCTTAATATGTTGCTATGGATTACTCTTCAAAATACTGTTAATTAAAGAAGAGCAAGGTGATGAACCATGTGTGCTGTAGTATATAGTTGAGTGTGTTCATGTTTGTTTGCTTAGAGCTAAAGATAGAAGCATACCAAATGTAAGGCCAGACACTATCAAACTCTTAGAGGAAAACATAGGCAGAACACTCTATGACATAAATCACAGCAGGATCCTTTTTGACCCACCTCCTAGAGAAATGGAAATAAAAACAAAAATAAACAAATGGGACCTAATGAAACTTCAAAGCTTTTGCACAGCAAAGGAAACCATAAACAAGACAAAAAGACAACCCTCAGAATGGGAGAAAATATTTGCAAACAAAGCAACTGACAAAGGATTAATCTCTAAAATATACAAGCAGCTCATGCAGCTCAATATCAAAAGAACAAACAACCCAATCTAAAATGGGCAGAAGACCTAAATAGATTTTTCTCCAAAGAAGATATACAGGTTGCCAATAAACACATGAAAAGATGCTCAATATCACTAATCATTAGAGAAATGAAAATCAAAACTACAACGAGGTATCACCTCACACCAGTCAGAATGGCCATCATCAAAAAATCTACAAACAATAATTACTGGAGAGGGTGTGGAGAAAAGGGAACCCTTTTGCACTATTGGTGGGAATGTAAATTGATACAGCTACTATGGAGAACAGTATGGAGATTCCTTAAAAAATTAAAAATAGGGCTTCCCTGGTGGCGCAGTGGTTGAGAGTCCGCCTGTTGATGCAGGGAACAGGGGTTCGTGCCCCGGTCTGGGAAGATCCCACATGCCGCGGAGCAGCTGGGTCCTTGAGCCATGGCTGCTGAGCCTGCGCGTCCAGAGCCTGTGCTCCGCAACGGGAGAGGCCACAACAGTGAGAGGGCCCGCATACCGCAAAAAAAAAAAAAAAAAAAAAAAAAAAAATTAAAAATAGAACTACCATATGACCCAGCAATCCCACTGCTAGGCATATACCCTGAGAAAACCATAATTCAAAAAGAGACATGTACCACGATGTTCATGGCAGCACTATTTACAATAGCCAGGACGTGGAAGCAACCTAAGTGTCTATCGACAGGTGAATGGATAAAGAAGATGTGGCACATATATACAATAGAATATTACTCAGCCATACAAGGAAGCGAAATTGAGTTATTTGTAGTGAGGTGGATGGACCTAGTGTTGTCATACAAAGTGAAGTAAATCAGAAAGAGAAAAACAAATACCCTATGCTAACACATATATATGGAATCTAAAAAAAAAAAAAAGGTTCTGATGAACCTAGGGGCAGGACAGGAATAAAGATGCAGATGTAGAGAATGGACTTGAGGACACGGGGAGAGGAAGGATAAGCTGGGGTGAGGTGAGAGAGTGGCATGGACATATATACACTACCAAATGTAAAATGGATAGCTAGTGGGAAGCAGCCGCATAGCACAGGGCGGTCAGCTTGGTGCTTTGTGACCACCTAGAGGGGTGGGATAGGGAGGGTGGGAGTCAGACGCAAGAGGGAAGGGGTATGGGGATATATGTATACGTATAGCTGATTAACTTTGTTATACAGCAGAAACTAACACAACCTTGTAAAGCAATTTTACTCTAATAAAGATGTTAAAAAAATAAAAATAGAAGCGTAAACTAAAAACCAACCCAAATGGTTGAAAAATTAGGATAGAGAGGACAGGTCTAGACGTTAGATTTCTCTTCTTTTGTCCTATGGTTTTCATTTTGGAATTCTGTATATATTTAATCTAAGTTTAAAACAACAATTAAAAGCAAAATGAAACAAATGAACATTATTGTATAATTGACTTGTGGCTTACCCACACAGAGGATTATTTCAAGAGCTCTTAAAACAGAGTAATTTTTAACTGTTCATCCTAGTGGCATATACACAAAGGTTAAAAAGAACCACAATGTAATCTAAGCAGTTTTCAATAATCATATTTTTAGTAATAATATGTGCATTGTAAATTTGAAAATATACATTTAAAGGAAGTAAGAAATTATATTAATGTAATAGAAAGAAGAAAAGTAGGCAGAAGAAAAATTTAAATGCAAAATAAATTCAAGGCAGTCAAGTTAAATTTCTATAATCCTAAATTGGAAGTAACAATATTAATATGAATTTGTGATATTATTTCTCCTTCAAAACAAATAAAAATATGTAGAAACAATGACCAATACAATAGTAATGAAAACACCCAGTGTCCACATTTTGTTCTCTAAATAAATTTCCCGCTTAGAAAGAACCAAGTCTTCTTAGAGAAATGTCTGGTTCTAAGTCAGGGTACAGGAAACATACAAAATAAGGTTGGTACATCTAGTCCTGCTCCAAAACAAGAAATCTACGAGAGACTATTGGGTTTGTGGCAAAAGGATATAGGAGAAACTTGAAGAGGCTCCCAGTTGTCAAAGATGGAATATTTTGTTCAAAAAGTATAATTACAATAGTAGATTGAAACATATCAACTATGTTTAAACCCATGTGTTGATATGATACTTTAAAAAAGCCCCAAACCACCTACCTGATCATATGTGGGAGATGATAAACAACTCATTATTTTGAAAATTAGAACATTAGTAAGTAAACAAAAAGAATAAATAATTTATCCTGATTTTTTGTTCAAATAATTATCACAGGGTACTCAAAAAGTTGATCTGGAAAACTGCTTCTTTCAGGAGAGTACCAGCTAATACATGCAAAATGTAGGATAGAATTAGCATACCACTAGTTTGTAACCCCTAACAAATTCTAGACTAAGCATAACCATCAACAGGTACTAAACCCATTAGCTAAAATGGGGAAGTCTAACATTAAGAGCTTCTCAAACTTTGCTGTGCATATAAACCACTTGAGGATATTAAATTCTAGAACCTGATTCAGTAGTTCTGGAGTTGAGCCTGAGATTCTGCATTTAAAACAAGCTACCACATGGTGCCAATACTGCTGGTCAGAGGGCCATTCTAAGAAAGAGAAGAGCAGCCCCTAGTATTTGGGAGCTGGCCTGGTACTATCAGCTGGGCTTTGTTGTTCTCTTGTTGAATGTAAACAATTTCACAGAAAACATCAGACAGGTTTACTCTGTGACCATGATGGATCAAGACAAAAACAAGCCTACTGTGTAATCACATCTAAACACAAAAAATGAACACTGTCCAAACCACAACATCCCTATCTTGGCTATTATAAGTGGCGCTGCTTCTTTACAAATTGTAGCCTTAGGCTCTATTCAGTCTTTCCTCCTGCCCGTTAGACTTACTAAAATGCCCAATCACTCATGCTTTCTGACAGCATCTAATCCAGAGCAAAGCCCCAATTCCTTAAGCCTTCCCTAAAATCACCAAGCATAAGCCCAAGTCCTATAACAAGTCCTTTCTAACACTCTCTGAGATGTCCCATGGTTCCTCTGGTGAACATTCTCTTCATTACAACATGTAATAAACACATCTTGTTCAACTACAGGTGTGTTCCGGTGGTCTTTGCCGGAGTAGCAATTCAGTAGTGTGATGGATCAGGCTGACAGGTGAGTCACTAAACAGTATGTGCTTCCTGATGTGATGCTATAGAGATTCATAGCAAGCAAGTAATCTCTTTTTTTTTTTTTTTTTGCGGTACACGGGCCTCTTACTGTTGTGGCCTCTCCCGTTGAGCAGCACAGGCTCCAGATGCGCAGGCTCAGCGGCCATGGCTCACGGGCCCAGCTGCCCCGCGGCATGTGGGATCTTCCCGGACCGGGGCACGAACCCGCGTCCCCTGCATCGGCAGGCGGACTCTCAACCACTGCGCCACCAGGGAAGCCCCAAGCAAGTAATCTTGCCAAAAAAGATGAACGCTGATCTGATTAAACCTCTAGATTTAACCATCAGTTTACAAGAAACACAGAAGTTAGAGGAACATTTTAAGCAACCATATTTAATTCAACCATGAGACAATTTGCCTTTTTTTTCCAACAAATAAGTGACAAGAAAAATAGAAGATGGAAGGGGAACATATAGATGAAAAGAAACTCAATAGTCGTATCCACCAATTGTAATGTGTAGCCCTTATTTGGGTCCTAATTTGTACAAACTACTACACAAACTAATAATGATAATGACAAAAAGACAATTGGGGCTATTTGAACAGAGCCTAGCTCTCTGATAATATTAAAAAAGATTATTAATATTTTTAGGTTTCATTATGACAATGGTCATTTTTCAAAACATTTACAAATAAAATGATACGCTGTCTAGGATTTGCTTTAACATAATTCAGTCATAGTGAGAAGGAGTGTAGAAGGGTATACATAAAAACATTGGCCATATTTGATAATCATCATAAATTGCTAATTTATGGGTATATGACAATTATTTTTATTATTCTCCCTATGTTTAATATGTTTAAAACGTTACATAGTAAACAATTTTAAAAATTATTTTTTACCATTTAATTCAATAGAGCTTTTTTTTTTTTTTGCGGTACGCAGGCCTCTCACTGTTGTGGCCTCCCCCACTGCGGAGCACCAGGCTCCGGACGCGCAGGCTCAGCAGCCATGGCTCACGGGCCCAGCCGCTCCGCGGCATGTGGGATCTTCCCGGACCTGGGCACGAACCCGTGTCCCCTGCATGGCAGGCGGACTCTCAACCACTGCACCACCAGGGAAGCCCCAATAGAGCATTTTTGAAAGAAGAAAGTTAAATAGAGAGAAATTAAGGACCACACAGCTCAAAATGGCTACATATTCTACAGAAATAAACAGTAATGAATTTTAAAGAGTCTTTCCCATTACTGAAATTGCTTTCAGAACTATTTTTTGAGAGGTGTTAGAATATTCGCCTGTTTCTTTTCTCTTTTTTTGTAATCACTAACAGATATGTCAACTGCAAGTGAAAAGGAATAAGGAATATTATTATGTAGACTCGGGTGATGGTCATCAGAGAAAAATTCAATTTAAATGTTTGAGTCTTAGAAATAAGGCAACATATCATTTGGGCAATTACCTGGATCTGTAGCAGACATCAGTGAACCAAAAAACAAACAGTCAGTGAAATGAAAGTCTCCATTTTTCAGCTGGTCAGCATATACCATGGCCTTCACAAATCCATACATAATTAACCTGTTGAAGAGAAAAATATGATCTTCAAACATCAACATAGCTGACATTCTAATGGGCTTCCTGAATAAGCATGAGGCACAAATTACCACTATTCTGCCTATTTGTAGCCATGCTAGTTCTCAGTACACTGTACCAAATATCACAGTTTATTCACCTGGCAAAAGGTAAAAGACCATTTTATAGTGTACTTCAGTGAAAACAAATCTCAAGGATATAAAAAATTATCTGTGAAATATGGCATAGCAAATCATACCCACAAATATAGTGGCTGGGTTGACATCTGTAAATGGATTGCTTTTCAGTTTTACTGTTTTGTCTGCTAGGGTGTCTGCAAAGGGTTCAAGTTTCAAGTCTGTCACTGTGATGAGAAGGTTACTGGCCACTCACAGGGCACTCAGTCAACCAGTTACTTTACAATAGATGAGTCTCTACTACTGGTGGTGTCAGGACACTTCCACACCAGGTAGAGAAAACACTGTTAGGTTTAGAGCGCCTGTAATTTCAACACACAGTTGAAAATGAATCTTGAAATGGTTACATTTTGATCTTGCAAAGAAAGCCATTCTTTTCATGAGATTATGTTTACCAAACCCATGGAATGCAAATTATCTGTTTTGGTCATCATTTGCCACCCTATAGCTTTTAAATTGTATTTAATTAACTGATTTTTCTAAATCCTAGTGGAGGAAACACAGAAATTGGTGAACTGGACCACGGTAGAATCACTGAAAGTGACTGTAAGAGTCCTTAGAAACCACTGACTCTCAGACCAAGAGACTGTTGCTTAGATATTCACACGTATTTAAATTAGTTTCTTGAAAAATGTTGTAGGGTTGTGAGCATGACTAAAAAGACTAGAAATCAGATATTCGAAATTTTAATGACAATGAGGATATTTCAAATTCTCTTATGAAAAATTTCTCTATGAGAGAATATTTCAGACATACATGCATTTACATCCAGTTTCTACCACTTACTAGTTATGTGATTTTAGGGCATTACTAAAACCTTCTGAGGTAGGGAAAAGAATTATGGTTAGTCTACAGAGCTGCTTTAAGGATTATCTGAGGTAATATAAATTTGGGTTTTGACACATAGTAAATTCTCAATGAGATTATGACTGCTAATAGTAATTATCAAAATAGGTAATATTCACTTTCTATATCTATTTCTTCACATGTTTTAACTCATTTCATCCACACATTGATCCTACAAGGTAGGTACTAACTGCATTTTACAGATGAGAAAACTGAATACTGTGTGATCAAGTAACTTGCTCAAGGTGACACAGCTATTAAATTGTGGAACCCAGACTTGAACTGAGAAATTTGACTCCAGATCCCGGGCTTTTAATTCCTACATCATATTGCCTACATGAACAGTTCCATATTGTACATTATATGTTACCTCATACAGTATACTCTTAACTAGTCCATAAGGTGGTTGTTCTATATAGGACAAAGGTGCAGCAATGGAGTATCCCCAAGAACTTGGAGATACTACTACCCATGAGTTGAACTATTAAGACAACCACATGGGTTCGAGCAGAGACCCAATATTGCTGTGAAGTGTGTGGATTCTAGCCGGGGAGGCTGAAGCTTAACTAGGCTGCAAGTGTTAACATATCTGAGAAAGCCTGTGTCATGTGACACAGCAATTGTTTCTGGGAAGAGGCCTCAATCATGGCAGCTCACCTACACTTATCTTGGGGAGGGCATTCTGCTGGTTACCAGGGTACGCAGCCTCTGGACAGGTTAAGAGTAGAGTCATTCAGCTTGTTCATTCAATAGATATTTATTACTGAACCCCTACTATTGTCAGGCTCTGTGCTAGGTGTTTAGAATACATCAGTGAACAAGACAAAGATCCCTGTCCTTATGGAGCATGTCGTTTATAGCAAGGCAGATGGCAATAAATATAATCATAGATTTTAATTATATATGTTATCCGCATCACCCTCTGCATTAGAATCTGCATGTCTGATGAACACTGAGACTTTCTGGACAGTCACAACATTACCAGGGAAATGCTCTCCGAGAGTCATCCCTTCAGCCTCACCTGGTGTTAACCTGACTTCACCACAGTTCTTTCTCATTTGAGCTACACTTCCAATATGGAGCATGGATAGGCTCTGGAATCAGTATCAACTTTATGACCTATGACTATATTTCTGAATTCTATACCCATTAGTTAATTTTACAAGTTAGGAATCTGAGCCTCAGAATTAAAATGACTTGCTCCATATTGCCCTACAGAAGCCATTAGATTGGGTAAGATAAAAAAAATATATGCATGCATATATATTACCCAGGCTTGGGAAGATTACTTGGAAACTAGAAACCTCATGTACTATTGATGAAAATAAAATTAAAGTCTTTATAAAAGCCAATTGGACAATTTATTTTAAAAGTATTAAATTTTTTATATTCTGTAGCTTATTAAATGATTTTCTATGAATTTTTGCCAAGAAATTAATCTGAATACACACCAGAAGTTATTTAGTTTATTTCAGATTATTACTATTCATGAGTGAAAAATTCAAAGCAATCTAAATGACCAGTGAATAAATTACAGAACACACATATAACGAACTAATATGCAACTATTAATACTATATACAAGAGTGTATATTAGGCATAGAAAAGTAAATTGATAAAGCAAATTATAAAGTGGTAATATATAATAATTTCATTTTATAAAAATTGAATATATTTAAGCACACATATAAACAGAAAAAGGTCAGAAGCATATAGTCTGGGATGTTAATAGTGGTTATAAAATGACATGTGACTATTTTCTTTTTTCCTATTCTGCATTTTTCAGTTCTTTCTAAATAACAGTCATAATAAAAAAATAACAATGTACATTAGTGAGTGCTATTATGTGACATGACATTCATTATGTCATTGAATCTTCATAATACTTGAGTTAGGTACTATACTTATTCCTTTTTACAAAGGTGAAAATCAGGATTCAGAGAGGTTAAGTAAGTTGCCTAAGGTCACAGAAGTTAGCTTGTGACAGAGCTGGATTTGAACCCAGGCAGTTGGATGCCAAAACCTGCATACACAACCACCATTCTATAGAGATTCGGAATTGTTTTGAAATCAAGAGAAACACATGTGCATGTACACACACACACACACACATGCACACACATATACACATACCTCTATACACACAGTTTGTTTTTTTAAAAAAAGAAAGTAAATGATTTGTTTACTCCGAAGCAACCCCTGGACACAAAATAACTATAATTCCAATATCTTCCTTGAGATAATACCTTAAAAAGCAAGAGAAACAGAAAAAGCCCAGTGCAGTATGAGCTCAGTCTGATCATTTTGTTATTATTACCAATAACAATGGTCATTGTCACTGATAATTATAATGTCAATAATTAGTGTGTATCTATTATGTGCCAGGCACTTTTTTTAAATAGCTATTGTTATTGTTGCTACATTATTGTAACTAACTAATTATAACTGTATTAACTGGGAGGATAAATAAATGAACCCATTAGCAATCACCACATTCTCACAGGGTGGTATGTTCTATCAGCACTTCACAGAAACTATTTCAGATGGCTCAGGATACAGGAAAGATGTGGTCCGATGGGGAGAGGGAAGCCAGTGAATTCCAGTGCACGCAGTGCTGTGAAGATGGTGGACCCAAGTGAGATGTCCTTCTGGGGTCAGCCTGTGCTTAGGGACAGCCCAGGTCACAGGGATGGGCAGAAGCAGAACTGCCATATAAAAAGCAAAATTGCTGATAACATTGATCTCAACAAATATCCACTTAGTGCTATTCTTTAAAAAGCAGAGTGCTTGGGCTTCCCTGGTGGCGCAGTGGTTGAGAGTCCGCCTGCCGATGCAGGGGACACGGGTTCGTGCCCCGGTGTGGGAGGATCCCACGTGCCGCGGAGCGGCTGGGTCCGTGAGCCATGGCCACTGAGCCTGCGCGTCCGGAGCCTGTTGCTCCGCAACGGGAGAGGCCACAACAGTGAGAGGCCCGCGTACCGCAAAAAAAAAAAAAAAAGCAGAGTGCTTATGCTACAGAGGATACAAAGGTGCAAATCCATGACCCGTCTTCAAAGAGTAGAGTTTCACAGGATGGCAGTCATGTCACTTATAGAAGGCATTGGGTAAAAGAGAATTTGAAGAAATGTCCTACACAATGCTCCACATACTCACTTTACTGAGTGTTTGTGACACACGTACTGATTTTAAATTTCATGAGCTTGTTTCACACTATTAAAGTTCCACACCTAAAGGCATGTTGCAAAAATGTTTCAAAACAAAAAGTTCCAGAAGGCTCAATTGCTTGGATGATTTTTAAGTATGCCATCTTAGTCTCTCTCAGTATTTTTTAAAAAGAATACATCTTCTTTTTTAAAAATAGTCTTGATCAAGCTATGAATAGATCTACTGGAAAAGGCAGTTTTTTTGAATTGCTAGAGATACGCAAGGGGAATTGCTGTCAGTTTGGAAACAGCTGTGTGGACCAGGCCTGTTAACTGTCAGAAGAGCTACATTCCTGCCTGTGAAAGCTTGTGAAACAGACCATTACATGGACCTCACTCTGCAGTGGGAAAGCCCAGCACCAACAGGCTCTGATAGCAAAACAAAGATTATAATCTGCACCTAAATTTCTGATTTCTATACTCAAACATTTCCTCTGGATAAGCATCTTTATTTATTTGTTCACATTTTACGGATAGTTTCAATCTCACAGTTTCTCTTTTTTTCTGGGGCATGCATTCAAGAGCAATACCCCACTAGAGAAGTCATAAATTCTTTTTTTTTTTTTTTGGCGGTACGCGGGCCTCTCACTGCTGCGGCCCCTCCCGTCGCGGAGCACAGGCTCTGGACGCGCAGGCCCAGCGGCCATGGCTCATGTGCCCAGCCGCTCCCCGGCATGCGGGATCCTCCCGGACCGGGGCACGAACCCGCGTCCCCTGCATCGGCAGGCGGACTCCCAACCACTGCACCACCAGGGAAGCCCCATAAATTCTTTTTCCTTACAGCTTTACTGAGATACAATTCACATATAACATTGTGTCAGTTTAAGGTATACAATATGATGATTTGATATATGTATGTATTGCAAAATGATTACCACAATAAGGTTAGTTAGCGCATCCATCACCCCACAGTTATAATATTTTTGTATGTGGCGAGAACTTTTAAGACCTACTCTCTTAGCAACTTTCAAATATACAAGATAGCATTATTAACGATAGTCACCATGATATACATTACATCCCCAGTCATCTTATAACTGGAAGTTTGCACCCTTTGACCATCTTCACTCATTTCTCCCACCTCCCCCTTGCCCCCTGCCCCTGGCAGCCACCTATCTTCTCTCTGTTTCCATGAGAGAACTCATAATTTATTAATGTTGGGGTGGATGGAATTGGGAAGGTCTTCTAGCCAAATTCACTTACTCATGCATTCATTAATTTGCTCATTAACTCATTCATTCAACAAATAAGTACCAACAGACATAATTCCTCTGCTCGGGGAGCTTATATTTTATTGGGGAGCCAGATGTTTACTAGCTAATTTATTATTTTAACAGTATTGTGGTTAAGTCCTATGGAGAGAAGTACAGATTGCACATGTCCACACTTATATTAGCTGGGAACAATAAAGGGGGACTTTATATTATAGGAAAGATTACACGTTCAACTTGAGAAATGTTGAGATTGAGAAGCTGGTGAGCCTGTTGGGTATTCAGAGTTGGGTGTGAATGAAAATGTGAAGAGAACATAAAGTGGACGAGGGCCCACGATTGATGCCTGGGAACTCCAGCATTTGAAGATGAGGTAGAGATGATGAGGAAAAGAGGATACAAAGAATTGGTCAACAGAGACATGAGTGGAAATCTGGTAGAGTGTCACAAGAGTCAAGAGAAGAGTGTTTCCAGAAGGAGGGTATGATACATAGGATTGAATGTTGCCAAACGAGCCCTTTCATTTAATGTCATTAGGAATGTGGGAGCTAAAGCGAGATTAGAATGGGTTGAAGAGCCCATGGAAAAAATGAGGAGATTGAGACAGGCAACATACCCATCCTTTTGGGATGTCTGGCTATGAGGGAAATCAGGTCTGTCTCCAGAAGGGGGCTTAGAGCGAGACTTGAGTTGATCTTAAAGATGTGGGGAAGAAGCTGTGAAGAAGCTCACATCTCATGGGTGCTCACAAACAGGAGTTAAAAAATAAGAATTCTGCTTTGTCAAGAGTAGTGGCATGAGATGGTGAGTCTGATTTTAGGTGAAACTATATGGGCCTTAAAGGGTCTGTAGGATCATTTGCTCCTAGGTATCAAAGAAATGATTCTCCTCTTTTGTCACTGTTTCTCAGTTTGTGTGTGTGTGTGTGTGTGCATACACACACACACATATGTTAATATATATATAAACTCATACATATATATGATAGTAAATTCTCTCTCTATATATATTTATATATATAGTATTTAATATCATAAAAGCCTTTACTAAGGCTTATGAGAAATGCAAAGATAGGTCAGGCATGATTTCCATCCTCAGGAGGGAGAGACAAGTCACCTACAAAAGCAGAATACATGCTAGAAATTGTTACGTGTCCTAGGTGAGTTGCAGATCAAATGCACTGAGTTCACAGAGGAGAAGCAGCTCTCTTGGGGACTCAGGAAAGGCTTTGAGAGGAAGGTGGCATATTTGATGAATCTGAAATATACACTCAAGTAAGGAGACTGCCAGCAATATCCCATCTATATGTGAGATGCCCAAACTACTGATTTTCTTCCCCTAGAATGCAAAACTGTTCCTACTGAAGGTGGTTTCTTCTTGGATCAATAAAAATACAATGGCCAAAAAACAAAACCTCTCCTTTAGCAATCCAGGAAACCATCTGCCATCTGCCACCCACTGCAGAGATGGCGGGGAAAAGCTTGTCCTGACTGAACTGTGACTCTATTTATGGTCTTTATCTCAGCACCCAGAGTGGGCTGCTCGGCCCCAAGAAGCCCACGAAGCCTGTGGGTCCTGCTGTAGCTGAGTCAGGTGCTAAGATTTCATACACTAGATGACCCCTTGGCCCATTCTAGTTTTCCCACCAGTCCCAAGACTTTGTTCCTTCTGTTTTAGTGAAAGCTGAGGAGAGGAGGGTGAAGGAATCAACTGGGTGGCTTGTGGGCATGTTAAAAGAAAATAGGGGATCGGGTGAAGCCCCACTCTGCTTTGTTATGGTGACAAGTGAGCTCCTGTCCAGTTCCTCTATCAGATTATCTTGTACCAGCAACTAGGAAGAGTGCAGACTGCCTGCCCTTAATCCTCTTTCCTCTGAAAGGGGTAGAGGGAGAGAGGACTAGAGGAAGAGAAAGGTTGTATCCAACTTTTCTGTCCCTAAGTGGAAAGAGGAGGCTGGTTAGGGAAGGGGGTGGGGGTAGGAGGAAGAGGAGAGATGAGGGGAGGGTTCACTCTCAGGGCCATAAATGCTTGTGTCAGGGCTGGGAAATTCTATGCCGGAACATTTGACCGCTCAAAAACTTTGTTTGCGACAGCCATCAGCAAGACAACTGTACCCCCATGGCTTCTACTCTCCTACTTTCTTCTTGGCTGCCAACCCCATGGAACTTTAATTCTTTTCAAGGCGCTGAACTGTCATTGGGTAGGTGGCTCTCTGGCACTGAGATTTTAAGGAATAAAAGTATTAGGAATAAAAATGGGGGAAGGAGGAAGGCAATGAACATATGAACATTTGAATTCCTACTCTGTAGAGCTCCCATGTGAGTGCATTTTCTACATTTTTTAAATCTTCACACACACACACACACACACACACACACACACACACACACACACACACACACCCCAGTTGGGCAGCCGTCAGGAATCTTATATTACAGACAAGGAAATCCAGCTAAGGATAGAAATGAGATTTAAATGTATGTTCCTTTCTACTTTTTAGTATAGGACACTGTAGAAAATTTAAGATATCTTTGCCTTGGCTTCCCAAATTTTAAAAGTCAATTACTATATTCTTTGTTTCTGAAAGAATGTTTTTGGCATGATACATAATGGGACCAGCTTTTTAAGGGTTAGGAATGCCTTGAAGACCTTGCTTTTCGGCATCAAATTTGGCTGTAAGAGGGTTTGGAAAGCACCATACCTTCCATGATTTTCCCTTTAAGTCAGTTCTATATCAGGCTTCCTGTGGGCCTAGAAGAAAACATGGTCACCCTGTCTTTTCAAGAATGGAAAGGGTGCAGAGAGGAGGTTGTGATGAAATACACTGTTTTTTAACCATGGCTGGGGTCTGAGGCTTTGCGACCTTGGGATCCTTGGAACAAAGTTAAGTGAGTCCGTTTTTCCACATACTCTACTGCTCACTTGCCTGTCAACTTGTCACTTCCTTGGACCTCCCCAGAGGCCCTATAGCAACCTACATAGTTGCCTGCAGGGAAACAAGCTTCCCTCCTGTTAAGTGCTTCATAGTTCTTGGAGGAACTGTGATATAAATCCCAAGCATGAATTTGGAATGAGCAGAAGTCACAATGCTGAAATGCAGTAAGAAGTTGAGATCTACTGAGAGGTGAACTAGACACAGGTGAGAACTTGACCAGGCATCCTAATTGTGTGTCTGCTCAGATCCACTTTCTGGGAGTATGCTGGCTCCTCCAGGGGTGAAACAGGATGGCTTTTGAGAAGACTGAGAGGAACAACGAAGGCAGTGTGGGAGTCAGTCACACTCACTAAAGGCATCAGGTACCCTAAATGACAACCTCCCTTGCAGTTTGTCAGCCTACGCCAGCAGCCAGGGATGCATGGCCCTTACAGTGCTCTGAGTCATCTCAGCTCTCTCTCCAACCTGGGCACCCTGCCTTCTCCTTTCAGAAAACCATGCCTAATACTTACTGGATATAATCACTGCTCTCTTGCTGCCATTCCTCTTTCAACTTGTATCCCCACTGTCCGCCCTTTGATGTGGTTAACGAACCTCTCTTCTTTATTCCATCCAGATCCTACATTCCACGCGTGCGTTCTTTGTGTGCCTATCTTACCTGACTAATTTGAAGAAAGACAGCACATCTGGACTGTTCTGCCTTCTTCCCTTTCTGTTCCTATCTCCATTCTATGCACATATTACCCAGCCTTGCTAGATACTAAAGGTTACAAAGATGAATCTGATACGGCTTCTGCCCTCTAGGAGCTAATAGCTCCTAGAGAAGGGACAAGCTAAGTGTGTAAATAACTGGACTACTAAGTGAAAAATAACAAGTTTGGTAAGAAAGCTAAAGGGATAGCTCAGGGGAGGAAAGGAGAACTATGGTCTGGGGGAAGAAAGCACTGGAGGTGCATATTTCTTGAAGGACCAATGGGGTCAGACACGAGTTGTAGTCATGTAAAGGGGTGGTCACTAAGGAAAAGTTAACATGGGCCACCAAAGCAAGTGGGTGGCAACACATGAGGTGTGGACAATGAAAGTTGGGTAATTTAGTGTGATGGATTCTTCCACTATGAATTACTACATAGTCTAATTCAACGGTTCTCAACTTTTGGTGCATATTAGAATCACATAGGGAGCTTTGAAAATGATGATGCCCAGGCTACATCCCAGACCAAGTATATCAGAATCTCTGTAGGTGGGGCAGAGGCATTAGTATTTTTTTAAGGTCTTCCACTGTTCCACTATGCAGCCAGATCTAGAACAAGTGTTCTAAATCACATCATGTCTCTAGTGTCCAGACCAATCACCTAAGGATCAGCCAGTAGAGTGTGGCCTGCCATTCTGCCTTTCTGATGAGCTCCCAGGTGCTGATACTGCTGGTCCCATGTCACACTTTGAGTAGGAGACCCTAAATGAGGATGCTGCTAACTAAGCAAAATCACTGAGACACTTGTATACATTCTGGCTCTAATGGTAAACTCTAGGCAGCACTTTGAATTCACACATGGAGCTTGCCTGAGATGCAATTAAAACAGGTTCACATCCAGATAAGCACCTAATACTTACTACCCACTGCATGGTGACTTGTTCTCCCTGCTGATTTGTGGAGGAGTGAAGAGGCTTACTGAATAACATATGAAGGTTCAAGGTACTGTTACCTCTCAGTTCCAATCTGGAGCTCTTTGTAGAATAAAATTTAAAAAGAGGTGGGGAAGAGGGAGTGAAAGAATGTCTCTCCCAGTAAAATGTGAAATTTAACAGACTTCCATTATGCCTTTGATTTACACCTCCGCGGAGACTTCTGTCCTAGGTACAGAGACCCACCCTTCACTGACACAGGGAAGGAGCTGGGTGACTGCTTTGGTCTCATCACATCTGAGGCTGGTCACTGCAAAGTTTTACTGAGTCTTCAAAAGTGATAAAGGGTATCTTCAAGCTTTTCTTTTTAAATTTTTTTTTTTTTTTACTCTTAGCAGAAATTTGCATGTCTGTTAAAGGAATACTATGCCTGTTAAATAAAAAAAAACATTTCTTTGCTTTGGGCTGAACTATATCAGCTCAGAAGCTCTGATTGGCAGTGCAAATACGTGTATGTACGTGTGTGTGCATGTGTAATGCACACATGCACACACACATATATGTATACACATATATACATATAATCTTTGATTAATAACAAATGAGCTTGTACAAAATATCTCTAACTATGAAATTCATCCCGGCTAAAGCAGCAAGAGAGGAGCCTGCTGCCCTGTATAGTTAGGCCCTTAACCACTACTTTTCATCTTTAAAAACACATGCATGACTGTTGCCTCACTTGCTCTCCCCCCTCCTGGGAGGTGGATAAAGTCAAGCTCCATTATCCTACTTTCACAGATGAGGTAACCGTCCCAAGGAGCTTAGCAGCCTATTACCACCTCACAGCATTTGCTCCACCATTTTTCCTCAGATGTGAAACTGAAACACTTTGGAACCAGTTGTTTAGATCTGGGGGAAAAAAAAAAAACTTAAAAAATTATTCAACTCAGAATCCCTATTTAAAAATATAAAAACCATGACTCACCTAGGTTAGTGGCTTGGTCAAAGTCACACTGAACTCGGCTGGTAGAGGAGCCAGGACTGGAACGCCAGTTTTCTCCTAAAGAGGTTTTACCAGAACTGGCAGATACCACAGATGCTCTGCTGCCTAGGATTTCAGCAAAGGGAATAGAACCTGTGATTTGAATATAATTTGCCTAATCTATTATTCCCAGAAAACTTCTCATCCCTTTTCATATTCCCTAAAGCATATTTATGTTCTTCAGCTGTAGCATTTGGAACCCTAAAGCCAACTGCTGGTTGCAACAGAATGTAAATAACCAGAAAATGCAACTCTCTGGATTTTCCCCAATCAGATGAATTTTCCAGCAAGTAGCAAGCTCATAAATAATGTAGATGTTTAAAACATATTTAGCTCAAAGTAGGATGTTACACTATTCACTGTTTGACTGATGGCTTTAAAATATATTATCATTATTGGTGACAAGATAGAATGAACAATACATCTTGTGAGTGACGAAAATCAAACATTAATTCCTTGCCCTGATTCTTCTTTTCCAACCATGTCAATATATTTTTGAAAACTTTTTGATCTAGAATGGAGAGTTTCCAGTGGTCTGTTTTGCTTCTGATGCATGTAATACAACTTCTTACTTGAAATTCCTTTGTAGTTGTAAAGTGAATTTCTTTTGGAATATTTCAAATCAATTATCAGAGCCCAGAGACAGATTGTTCTCGTGGGCTTCTCTACTAATAACAGAGTTTACCAACTAATCAAATATAGAAAAAAAAATCACCCAAATGATTTAGAGAACAAGAAAACAATAAAATACTTAGTGCCATAAAGAAATTATGTATTCCCCTATAGATCCTGAGCCTTGAGATCACTATTGCTGCTCCCCATCAACCCAGCAACACAAGCATTTCAAAAAAAGGCCATTTGGTTTGTTAAATCTTGTTACTCCCAAGTGTCCCTGTCAGAATATTAAATGACCAGACTCCAGGGCTAGATCTACCTGGGGCCAGCCTGACCAACCTATAGGAACATTTCTGACAATTACCCACCTGTCTGGTCTACACAGCACCAGACAATTGATATAACTACTCTTCATCTATGTCCCTACTTATTGTCTACTAACCCCCATCCTACCCGACATACAGACTGCTTTACACTATTAGGCACTGAACTGAAATGTAGACAGTTGGGCGTGTCCCCATGTGATTTGAATTGAATGGGCTTTTAATTCAGCTTTAAGACAGACATGGTGGTATGAACCATCTGCAGAGGACTCACCCAAGTAAATGGGCCAATAGTTAATGATTTAATTTCTTAACTCTATACCTCTGAAGAACAAAGCACCTGTTATTATCAAGCATAATTTCATCTTTAAAAACTCAACATATCAATAGAAGGAGTAAATGCTTTCTTCTTTATAGAAAATGAGGCTCAGAGGGAGAGGTAAGAATCCAGTTTATTTATTAAACCATACAGTACATTTTTAATTGAGTGCCTACTATCTACCCAGAACCCTGCTAGGTGCTAGGCATAAAATGGAAAAAAAAGATAATGAGGAGTCTACTCAGGTATGTAGAGAAGTAAATGGATTGTTAAAGTCTGTTATGGTAGATGCCTCTGCTGCTTTCTAGCTCTTTGACTTTAGGCAACTTGTCTGTCTCATCCTTTCCTCAGTTTCCTTGTCCATAAAATGGGTATAATAATAGTCCTCCTTTTGTACAATATTATTACCAGAGAACCACTACTGAATGACCCAAGGGCTTATTTAGTTATTCCAGCTCTTACTTTTGTTGAGAAACACAAAAGGCCATTTAGCCTATGAGACCACCTCCCTCAAAGAATCAACAAATTGAGAAAGGCTCAGATTTGGAGTTATCAAGAGAAGCCTTTAATAGGTTGTTTTCAACATAGAAACATACGTTTTCATCTAATTTCATTATAGACATTTGCCAAGACCTCATTGGCAAAGAGATTACTCCTTTAAATGATTCTTCAACCAGATCTAGTGTTGTCAGCACAGCACACAACTGAGAGACCACCTCCCCGACCCCACTGCATCCAATTTTGGGCCCCCCTGAAAAAACAGGCAAGTAGCCAAGCAGAAGATGGTGAAGAGAAGCTTGCCAGGAGGTCACGAATAGCTTAATAGGTTTATTCAGCCACATAATGAAAATATTCAAACAAACATCACAAAATTCCCAAAGCTAGTGACGTGACAAGAGAAGATGATAAGACAGATCTATGGCAAAAGAAGTAGTGGAGGGGAAAGATATCTGTATCGATGAAAGTATATTTGTGCAGACCTTGAGACATACTAACACCACTGTATTCAAAATTGGTCTGATCTCAGCTAAAATATTTTCTTATTCAAAACACCCCATTGGAAAATGGCTCTTAAGATACTGAGGGGTTAGAGACATGTTAGATGGGCAGGAGATGTAGAGCTGGGTTTGCCACCTGAGAGAAGGCCAAGAAGCAACATGGTACCCAGAGTTTAGAATTGGAGGGTAGTCATTGGAAGGAAGAAAGAGAATTTAATCCATGTTCCTCCAGACAACCAGGACATTACAAAGAGTCAGATCAGCCTATTGAAGAACTGTCCACAGTGTGGTAGGAATCCACTCTGGTGGGAAGCAGTGAGTTTCCTTCCCTGTAGGAATTTAAGCATCCCTTAAGTATTCTACAAAAAGGATGCTGGCTTATTATATGAAAAGGATACAGGTGTACTTGAGGGAGTGAATTTAGGGGGTGGAGCTAAATAAATTTTAAGGTGATTTCAAACTCTAAAATTTCATGATTTTATAAAGATCTGAAGAATAAAATAAAAGCAAAGACCAAGAGAGGAAGATGGGAAACTTCATAATTGACAATACTTTCCAGCATTCAGTCAGCTATCAAAGTAAAAATAAAGACAGATTTGACAGGACCTAAAGTCTGGCACCAGGAACTGATTTTATTAACCAGCACTCTTTTCCTAACTTGACAGTAGCTCCTTCACAAATGCTTATTTTGGAATAGAATGCAAACAGATGAAGTTATCCTTGCCTGTGTCAAATACCTCAACCTTCCCAGGAGATGGGAGGAGACATTCACAAAACTCATTGAATTCCCCAAGACTGGGGAACAACTCATTTTTATTTCCCAGATGACACTGAATAGGATGTCTAGCAGCCTCTCTACCTTATCTAATACCCAGGTTCCAGTTCTGGCTTCTAGGAGGACCTGTAGGCACCTCAAACTCACTAGCTTTGAGCCTGAACATAGGATCTTCTCCAGAACCCTGGGGTTATTCCAGTGACTTTTTTCTTTTTATTTTTTCTTCAGCAAAGGCAGCAACTCCTACCCAGAAGACTGGAGGTCATCTTAGATGTATCTCCACCTCCTCCCCATGCCCCTCCCTGTAGGCAATCTATCACTAAACTGCTCTTTTGCCTCTTGAGTTGGTTTCAAATACCTCTGTCTAGCCTAGGCCACATCTCCTCCAGATATCTCTATGCTTGCTGAAACTGTCTCCCTGTATCCCTTCACTTCCCACCAATGTGTAGCCAGAATCATTGTAAAACACAAATCTGACCATATAGCTCCATGTTCAAAGCCTTTTCGTGACTTCCCATTGCTCTTAGATTAAATGCCAGAATACTTGTGGTGGCTATTCCTTTCCAGGTCCATTCTCCATCCTTTCCACCCTGCTCTGTGCTCCAGGAGGCTGACGTGTATGAGCTCTATCAGTGAGCTCTCCTATCCTCTGGATTTTGGTTCGATTTGACCAACAGGTCAAAGGGGTGAAGGGACACTGGCAGGAGGTCAGAGTGGCAGACAAGCATACGGTTGGGGTATTTATTCTTTATGCTTTCAGTTCTCTCCCTTCAGGGTCTATATGTGCTCTTTGTCCTTCAATAAAGGTCACACCTAAATTCAGTTGGTCCTGTCCACACAGATCTCTTCAGGTTCTAATACCTCTCCATCACTTCCCCCCTCAGATAATTGTGCCCCACTATTACCAGCCCTGGGAAACCAGACTACCCCTTATGTCTTTTCTCTGCCCCGCCCACATCTTTTAAATAGTCCTCAAACATCACTCTTTCAGTGAAACTATTCTGGACCCTCCTGCAAGAGTCAGATCTGCCTAATAGAAGCTTTTGTCATGCCTTCTCTTCTTCACAGCACTCACCATAGAATTAAATGATTAATTGTATAATAGACTGTCTAATATCTGTCTTTCCTGCTAGAATGAGGGTAAGGACCATCCTGTATTAGCCATCCCCAAATCCCTAGGACACTTACACATAGGTGCTCAGTAATTATTTATCAAATAAGAAGGTTGGTAAGAGTGGGGAAGAGGGATAGGTGGAGAGGAAGGCCAAGGCAGGAATGAAAGAGCCCCAGTCAGACTGACCAGAGCCATCACAAACCAAAAACTTCCACACTACAAGGCCAAGAAGTGAGGGCAGCATTGACTGTCCTCTAATTGTCATAGAAAATTTGGGGGAGGTATGACATCAAAAAATTGTTTGGCAGGATACTTTTCACAAGGAGATTGTCAAAGAGAATATCTTCAGTTAAATGTGTTTTCAAAATGTGAAGTTTATACCCCAAAGAGTAAGTCATTTTCTGTTACTGCACACAAAGCCACCACATAGCAACTTGGCTGGAGTTGACATAGGTGTTGCTTTGAGTTATTTTCAAAAGAGAAATGGTGTTTTTCCTTCAAGACTCAAATATCAATATTTTTCAGAAAACAAAAAACCCACATACTTAGTTTCTTATTAAGCATTGCTTGTTAATTATCAGTTCATATCAAAGAAGAGATTAGGGCTTCCCTGGTGGCGCAGTGGTTGGGGGTCCGCCTGCCGATGCAGGGGACATGGGTTCATGCCCCGGTCCGGGAAGATCCCACATGCCGTGGAGCGGCTGGGCCCGTGAGCCATGGCCGCTGAGCCTGCGTGTCCGGAGCCTGTGCTCCATAACGGGAGAGGCCACAGCAGTGAGAGGCCAGTGTACCGCAAGTAGCGAAGAGTGGCCACAGTTAGCCCTGGAGCCTATGCTGAACTCTGGCAAGTTTCTCCTGTTACGTGGCTGTGAGAGGAGAAAGGACACTCAGAAGAAGCATCACCAGAGAGCACAAGGTCGAGGTTAGGAAACCAGTCCAGCATGCGGTTGTCAGCTCAAACGGTGATGGACAAAGGCTGAGGCGAAACGAAACAAAACAAAATCAAACAAACAAAACCAAGCAAGATGATGACCAAGGGAGAGATGGTACGTGAGGCAATGTGCAGCAGGCAGAGGGAGAAAAAGGAGAGATAATTACAGAGTGGAAGTGGAGGAGGTTGCTAAAGCCCTTTATGTGGCTCTTTTGCTGTTGGCTTGGATGTCTGGGAGATCTATGGCGAGCAACAGCCATGTTTTCTCCAACCACAACTGGTGAGACCCGGGATGGGGCAAAGGAGGACGAGCAAGAGGATGACGGAGAGAGGACTGCAATGAACCACAACCTTCAGCTGCTTTACCGTCTGTAGCTCCTTGAGCTTAATAAGCCTCTTCTGGTGCCTCCCATGGTGGGTGAACATGGTGGAGCCCCTTTCCAGAACATCAAAGTTGTCTTTACACTGATCATCACCTTATACAGATATCAATGCTTCTTAATCCGTAATGCACAGATCAATCACTTAGGGACCTAGTTAAAATGCAGATCCTAATTCAGTGGGTCTCAAGTGGGGCCTGAGATTCTGAATTCTAATGCATCCATATTTGAATACAGGTGATATGAATACTGCTGGTCAATGGACCACACTTAAGGAGCAAGGTCCCAAACTACACACATGATAGGCATTTTCCAGTGAGAGGCACTATCTCAGCATGGCATCTCTATTTCATTCCTCATCTACCACAGAGACTGTAATCTGGCTGCTGAGAGGCAGTTGAATGCCTTGAAAATTGTTAGGATTAGTGGCTAACAGTAGAAGATCACACATAAAAATTCAGACTATGAGCTTCTCTTGGAAGATAAGAAGATCTAGCAACGTTGGACCACGTTTCCCTCATGGAAGCAACCCATTGGAACTGAGCGGTGGCTGCCTGCTTCCCTACCTGACCACAGTCTGAGCTACTCTTACATCTAGCTGGCTTCAATCTTTACATCCCCTACTGCATCCCCCTCTGCATTTGTGTCTGTGAATTCTGCTATATTAGTCTGAACTGAGATGCACCCCATATTTTGAAAGAGAATTTTGCTTCCAGTCAAGTCTTTTTAGTTATCAACACATTTCTCCATTTTAGAAAGCTATATCCCTGGTATTAAGGATGCAGACAAGTTCAGAAAGAACACGTTTTCTATGGCAAGGTGGCCTTATCCACTTGCAGATAAAGACAGAAAAATGATTAGTTGAATAAACAGTGGCGGGGTTAGTAGGTCCACATGTCACAATGTGGATGTAACATTCTCAAGGGGTAAGAATTAAGCAGCTAATCATGTTCAGTGATGACTGAAGGATCCAGATGGTGATGGAAAGTTCAAGCCACAGAAGTTGAACATCGAATAGGTTATGGGGAGTTAAACGGGAGAAGAGAATGACTGAAGCTAAGAAGAAGGAAACAAAAGCGCAGTCCAGCTAAGCCATTTCTTAGGAATTGGCAAGTTTACAAGCCTCTGACTAAGAACAAAAAAGAAACATTCAGAGAGAACAATATAAAGCTGAAATAACTCCTTTTTGCTCCTTGCCATCTTGGGATGTGCAAGCTCGCCTACTGGTTTGATTTGCACTGTTTACTTACATTTTTCTGTTCTTCTCACATATTTCTCTCTCCCACATATACACACATATTTGAGAAGAAACTCAGGGGAAAATGTTTTCCTTGCATAATGCTTTCTTGTTTTTGTTGAAATGGTATCCAACAGAGTGCTTGCAAAGTGAACGTTTCTGCCCCTGCTAGGGAATCAAGAGCTTTGAATGAAAAGCACAGGCAGCAAAGTGCCAGCGAGACTGGATCAGGCTCAGTTACGTCCCTGCTGTACCAGCACCCCTCACCTGGAGCTGAACCCCTCATGGGGTGAAATGCCTGGGCTCCACTCCTTCCCAGCCCATTCCCACTTACCACCTGGACAGGCAGGTTCTGCTATTGCTCTCCAGCCCTTCATAGCTCTCCTACAAGTGGCCCATGCCCAGCCCTGCAGCAGCTCACCTGGGTCAGCCCACCCTGGTGGTATCTCATGGATTAAAAATGTCCTTATCACTTCTCATCTTATAAAAATGATTTAATCTTGAATTCCATTCCTTAGGATCCTGCTTTCTGAGTTTAAAGGTGAGAACTGAATATAGGGGAAAGAGCATTTGACTCGTCATAAACTCTGGGTTCAACTCCAAGCGCTGCTATTTAGTAGCTGTTTAAACTAGGACAGCTCAGCTTCTCAGAAACACAGTCTCCTTCTCTGTGAGATGAGGATAACAACACCGACTTGGAAGGCTGTTACACAGCAGGTAGCCAAACAAATGGCTGTTGAATCTTAAAAAGATTTTTGAAAATCCATGCTAATGTGTTCATGGACATTAATTTCTTAATGTGTTCTTTCAATTCGCATTTGCTTCTTTATAGAACGTAGTGCACGTTTCTGAGAGGCTCTAACTGTGGAAATTTGTATTCCATGGCGGATAAAGGGCTCAGAGTTTCCTCCTGCAGACAGGTGACTTGCCACCTTCTATTTTACAAGCTCTTGGGCAGGACTCGTAGCTCCCTCAAGGCACCTCCACTCCTATGGGGTGACGTCTGGGCTGCTGCAGCCCAGGGGCACCAGATGCACAGGCATGATGCTTGATGATGATAAAGTAAATTGTAAATTTAAACCCTGTTTTTACTTGGGAAAAAAGTCCCTTTTCTTGTGTCTTTAATAAAAACACAAGCAACCACAACATATCCTTTAGCTTTCAAATAAGCCCTTTCAGGAATGGGAGAAATTAGTTTACAAGACAGTTTTGGATCTTCAGCTTTTAATTATCTTTGCCCTAATTAATCTAGTCACTATTTTATTTGAGTATGTGCTTGTTTTTCCTAACAGGGAGATGGTGAGAGTCTTAACAATGTGGAAGACGTGGTACTGGAGAAATACGAGTCCCTATTTTTACTTGAAAATAAAGTATATGCAAATATATGTGTGATGTTCCTTGTTGAATAACATGTCAGGCTGATAAAATTGCACCTTGGTACTTGCTGTTTCTTTCACATGGAATACCCTCTACCTCCACCACTCCCACCCTTGGACAGCCCCTGAAGTAGTGCTACTCGTTCTTCAAGTTTTAATTCAGGGGCTGCTATCTTTGGGAAGCCATCTGGACCTGTCCACCGTTTACACTGGGTCTTCCAAGGTAGCGTTCTCTCCTTCTTTCTCCTATCCGTGATTCCATGGTAGATGTAGCTTATCTTGTCGTTTGGTAACATTTGTTTACTTGTTGTTACTAGGCTGTGTATGCCCTCTGCAGACACCATATTTAATTCTTCTCTTATCTTCAATACTTAGCACAGTACCTGCCCTTTAACAGGTGCTGAATAATTGCTTGTTGAAAACACTTATGATAAATGAAAAAAATGGAATACTCTGGTAGCTGTATTGAACTATCTCCAATCTAGTCCTGTGTATGCCCTCTTGTCATTCTGGGATATCACCTTCCATTTTTCACTCAGCCACCCGTATGTGTGTAGGTCAAACATGGTAATACTTTCAATCAGAGGATCAGAGGCCCTCCTACGTGGAGACTCCTTGAAGTTCCCTCCTGAAAAACTGCTTCTACTATTGCTCCTACTGTAGAGTAGATGCCCAATAATTATACAATTAAATAAATAATCTACTTTTCTTCTCATGCTTGGCTGTAATTCCTAACCCTAAATAACTGGCAGTATTTTTAAAAGGCTTCCAAATGAATGTTCTAAATTAAACCCAATTGATATTTGTAAAGATTCTGATACACACACAAACCAATGTGCCACACTTGGGTTCTCTACTGGAATTATGAGGCAGATATTCCAAGGGTTCTATCCATATAGCTATACACATGATAAATGTTTTGAAAAAACAAAAGAGATTTCTACCTAGGCCCAGGGTTTTTCTTTGCTGTTCTTTGCCCAGCAATCAAAGTCAGGACTAACTGTGAGGCTGGAGGCCACCTGAGGAGGAGGCATTTGGCTGCCAACGACTCGGGTCTCACTTGCTGAGCAAAGAACAAATGAGCAGGTGAGGAGTTTTACTTTTTTAAATTCAAGCCAGATGTACAGAGATGTCAGGAAATCAGGCTCTCCTGCCAGTATAAGCCTCCTCAAAAGGTTTAGGCCTAGGTCTCCTAGGCCTATGGGTGTCCATTCACACCCTTGCAGGGATAACTGCAAAGAGCCAGTATCCCTTTCAACCTCCACCTTCTGTTGCTTCCAACAGCCTCGGTTTCCCCCTCATTTCCACCCCCGTCTCTGAGGAACACAGGTAGCCTTCAATGGGAAAATGCGCAGAGCATTAAAAAGTGCCTTCTTAAGTTCTCATGTTCAAGTCTTTTCTAGGTCCAGTTTAGGAAGGCAAAAGAATGGGTAAATGAAAATGTTAGCTGTCTAGGTACAGGAAGAATTGATTTAATATTTTGGGGCTATAACCCATGTATAGTTCAGTCCTTAAGTATTTTCCTTAAGCTTTATCTTTGTTACAAGAACAAAGCCCAGGTCATCAGACATAATTTTTGAACCTAAAAATGTCCCAACAATACCTCTTCAAAATCCTCCCTTACATCTCCCACCTGCTGCAATCACATGCCACATCCTCAGAGATTGTGGGAGGAAGCTATAGGAGAGGCCTAAGTCAGAAACCCCTCATGTGGGCAGACAGAGGGAGGAGAAATGCTAGCAACTTCCATTCATTAATCCTCTTAATGGCATGGTGGAAAGAAACAGAAGTGGTGAGTTCTTTCTTTAGATATCAGTTCAATTACCACTTTTTTGGAAAAGCTATCTTTTACTCCCTGACTATATAAATTCCCGCTATTAGATTCTTCTCAGCACTTATCAGTGTTATGATTCTACATTTATTTGAGTAGGTCTTTTATTAATGTCTATCTCATTGAATTCAAGTTCCATGAGGAGAGGAAATATGCTCTTTTATTTTTTGTCCTCATCAATGTATCCCCAGCACCTAGACAATACTGAGTATCTAAAATAAGAGTTAAATATTATAATGCTATCAACATGTTATCAACAGAAGATTGTTAACTGAATTAGAATTCATCCACAAAGCCTTTAAATAGAAGGAGGAAGCTCTTCTTCATACACTAATATTGAAAGATCTCTAAGCTATGTTGTTGAGTTAGAAACAAAAGAGGAGGTGGAAAAGGTATGTTCTACTATAAAATAAATAATCCAATGTCTAACTGAAAAAAAAAAAGTGGTGAGTTTCCACTTTCTGAATCTGAGGATGCCTGTGAAGGTGTAGGAAAGGAATCTCTGGAGAAGGAGATAGTTAATAAGAAGAGAGTGGAGGGGGGCTTCCCTGGTGGTGCAGTGGTTGAGAACCTGCCTGCCAATGCAGGGGACATGGGTTCGAGCCCTGGTCCGGGAAGATCCTGCATGCCACGGAGCAACTAAGCCCGTGCACCACAGCTATTGAGCCTGCGTGCCACAACTACTGAAGCACGTGCGCCTAGAGCCCGTGCTCTGCAACAAGAGAAGCCACAGCAGTGAGAAGCCCGCACATAGCAATGAAGAGTAGCCCCCGCTCGACAAAACTAGAGAAAGCCCGCGTGCAGCAATGAAGACCCAACGCAGCCAAAAATAAATAACTAAATAAATAAAAAGAAGAGAGTGGAGGGGAAGAGCTGAAAGTGTGTCTCAATCATCCATCCCAGGTCCCGGGGAAAGGCCTTGTTACAGTGGCTGTGGAGGTAGGTAACTCCCCTCCAGCCGCATCCCCCTAACTTCTTCCCAGCAGCCCAGGCTTTATAGAGTCCCTTGGGTAGAAGTGAGGCACTGAATCACTGGTGGTTGTGGTTGTACGGCTCAGCGGTGGTGGAGACTGAGGAGGAGGGAGGAGGGCGAGAAATCCCCATACAGTAGCAGCTCAGCACAAGGAGAGAAAGTGGCCAGCCCTTTCTGAGGTGACCTTTAACACCGAGGGTTGGATGGACATCAGACAAAGACCAGATGAAGAAGAGCCCAGAAAAACATTTTTTAAACGGAACGTTTGCTTTTATGTCTCAGCAATCTGACAAGTCAGTGTCTAAAACAAAAGTATTATTGAAAACATGGCCTTTACGAAGATTTTTGTGAGCCAAAACAATTTTTTTAAGTGAACGAAGGAAAGCAGTATCATGTTAAGTTTTAAAGAATCTGATGAATGGAGGGGTGGGGGGTATGATGGGGAAATAAGGTGCAATTTCGCCAGGTGTAAATCTGGTAACACTCTCCTTCCTCCTGAATTCAACAGTTTTCTGGGCTAAAATGAGTCGTAGTCATCAATAAAATTGATGGCACACCCTAGGGCCAAGCCAGTGTACCGAAGGTCTGGCTTCCTGGAGTCTCACACAAACTGCAGAATCACATAGAATGCAGGTTTCCCTCTCTCTCTCGGTCAAAAATTCTCTGGCCTTAACTTTTTTTTCCTTTTGTTCCCCTTCTTTGGGAAGAGGACATTTTCTTTTCACTCCCCAACTCCCCTCCAATTTCCTTTGCATTTTTGGTCAATTTTGTCTTCAGTGGCCAGTAAATAGTCTCTGTGTTATGTTTCCAAGACCATTTTCTGTTTATTTATCCATTCTCTATTCCTAAGGACCAATTATTTTTGAAAACTGGTATTTTAATATTTGCTGAGTACAAACAGGGCTCAGAACACCAATAACTTCACTGTCTCCTAACATTCTCCCCAGCCTCCTCACTATAGTTTGACGATTACTGTCCACTTCACTCCTAGCTAGTCAACCCTGCAGGCTGGTTGAGTTCTGGTACCCCTACAGATAGATAAACCCAACAACACATAAATCTGCTCTGAGTTTCAGTATCTGCCTTCTTTATGTGATAAAAATAATATGTCTTCCTGGTATGTGATTGATGGAACAAAGATTGCTTTTAGAAATCAACAAACCAATAAGCAGAAAACAAAGCAAAACAAAACAAAAAAACCCTGTGTTCCTGAAAACCACAGTCAGGAGAAAAAATTGGTCAGACTCTTGCACACAGAGAATTAGAAGCTAAACTCCAAAAACAAGTGTCCTGGGTAGAGAGACCCAAACCTGCCATTGCCTCAAGTTTAAGTCCACCAGAAGGCCAGGATGGTGATGCATGGGGCCTCTATTTCCTGTATACAGGTCCCTGGGGTTTTAGGGAGGAGATAATGTTCATATTTTTCATGTTAATCCAAAGAATGAAACATTTTCTAGTCAGAAGGCTAGACTAATGGGTTGGTTGCCCAATGGAAAATGTGTGTTTCAATGACATTTTCAGAGGGCTGCCTCTATATTGGACTCAACTCTCTATATTGGACTCGACTCACAGGAAGAATATTCCCTGAATCAGTTGACATTTCTAAATTATGCACCTTTTATAACATAAATAACTTGAAGTAGAGCAGTCGGTAGGTCGGTTATCCAGAAAAGGTGACCAATCTAACACTTTACCACCTCAGTCACCTGTCCAAGTGTGTCCTTGGTCCAAAAGCATCCACACCACCTGGGAGTGTGTTAGAAATGCAGAATCTCAGGCCCCTCCCCAGACCTGCTGGCTTGGAATCTGCATTTTAACAACGTTCACAGGTGATTAGAATTTGAGAAGTTTAACCTGTGAAAGTATGAGAAGCCTAATGAAGAAAAATAAAACACCCTTAATGGTCAGAGAAGCTAGAATAATGTCTAAATAATTGCCCAATTATTTACTGGAGATGGAAGCTTTACCCTTGCTGGAATTGAAGACCACTGTGGAGATCTCTTTTCCTCTGTCTTCACTTGCTGTCTCATTTCCTGTTTGAGTTGTAACTTTCTGGAGATTTAACTTTTTGGAAAGCCACCTTTGAGTAAAGGAGACCGGCCAGCAGGGGAGACGATGGACAACTGAGGACAGTCTCTTACAGCTGTTTTCTATCCTGGCTAGAAAACATCAATTAACATATTTCTCAAACTGAACCAAAAAGTAGCTCCTTCAAATTATTTCAAATTATTTAAATAGACTGAAATAAAACTCCACTGATTGCTTCTGATGAGAGGATCCTAATATGCTAAACACCAAAAACATTAACTTTTATGAAAATGTGTTTGGTGAGTGAAGCCAGACATTTTACCTACCACAGAGTAATTACAGACTTCCACACCAGTGGTGTTCCCACGGACTTGAGCACTCACTCCTCACAAGTAAAATATAAAGGCAAGACACCAGAAGGGCCTTTAGAGGTCAGGTGGTTCAAGCTCCTCATGTTATAGTTGGGAAAACCAAGACAGAGGGTTAGAAATAGAGTCCGTACAAGAAAGAGCCCAGGCCTTGTATGTATTGCTTAATCCATGCCTCTTCTCATCCCAGCACTGCCTGCCCCTAACCCCCGTGATTCTTGAGTATGTTACTATCTTGCTGCTGAATTTTTTCAGTGTCCATTTTCCCCTCTCCCATTATGGCATAAGGGCTTTGAAGGCAGGAGATGTGTCTTGTCCTTTATCCTGCCCAGTGATTAGGAGAAAGTTAGAAATACAGAGCTAATCAATGTTGCCTATGGTGAGGATGAGGGTGACTGACTGCAGAGGGACACCATGGAAACTTTTGGGATGAGGGACACATCCTTCATAGTGATTGAGGTGGTGTTTAAATGGGCATACATTTGTTAAAGGTTATCTGACTGTAGACTTAAAATGGGTGCCTTTTATTGTATGAAAATTACACCTTGATAAAGTTCATTTTAAAAGGTAAAAGAAAAGATCATCAGACATAGATATCACACATAATGATACCACATCATTAGATTTGTGCTTGCCCCTGAATACAGTCTGTGACATGTTATTTCAGTGGATAAGCTACTTGTCCATGAATAAACTATAATAAAAGTATATTCAGATAGGAGTCAAGGAGAGGTGAACTCTGGCTTTTGTAGTCAGAATTTTAAAAAGTATTGACCCAGTTAATTGAATAAGGTCTTCAGAGACTGAAAAAAAATCCACCTCCTTTCTAAAACGCTTAAGGAAAATACTCTGGGAGAATATGGTTGACTGGAAATATAATAACAAAGATAGCAGTTATCTTTACTTAATTCTCAAGGAATCCATCTTTCCAGCATAAAGTATAAAGGACTCATCCCAGTGCCTCAAGATTGGACTTACTGCATCAGTTGGACTATTTAATAATCACTTGAGGATTGAGATGAATCACAGAAGATTTTAAACATAAAAGACCCCGACCCCCAAAAAACTCCTGAGTAATTGGAAAAAAGAAAATGAATAATAAAAAAAGAAGATCCACCAGAGGGCAGACAGCAAAAGCAAGAAGAACTATAATCCTGCAGCCTGGGGAACAAAAACCACCTTCACAGAAAGATAGACAAGACGAAAAGGCAGAGGGCTATGTACAGGATGAAGGAACAAGATAAAACCCCAGGAAAACAACTAAATGAAGTGGAGATAGGCAACCCTCCAGAAAAAGAATTCAGAATAATGATAGTGACGATAATCCAGGACCTTGGAAAGAGAATGGAGACAAAGATCGAGAAGATGCAAGAAATGTTTAACAAAGACCTAGAAGAACTAAAGAACAAACACCCAGAAGAATTAAAGAACAAACAACTAGAGGTGAACAATATAATAACTGAAATGAAAAATACACTAGAAGGAATCAATAGCAGAATAACTGAGGCAGAAGAACGGATAAATGACCTGGAAGACAGAATGGTGGAATTCACTGCTGCGGAACAGAATAAAGAAAAAAAGAATGATAAGAAATGAAGACAGCCTAAGAGACCTCTGGGACAACATTAAACGTAACAACATTCGCATTATAGGGGTCCCAGAATGAGAAGAGAGAGAGGAAGGACCCGAGAAAATATTTGAAGAGATTATAGTCGAAAACTTCCATTAAATGGGAAAGGAAATAGCCACCCAAGTCCAGGAAGTGCAGCGAGTCCCATACAGGATAAACCTAAGGAGAACCACACTGAGACACATGGTAATCAAATTGGCAAAAATTAAAGATGAAAAAATTTTGGAAGCAGCAAGGGAAAAATGACAAATAATATACAAGGGAACCCCCCTAAGGTTAACAGCTGATTTCTCAGCAGAAACTCGACAAGCCAGAAGGGAGCGGCATGATATATTTAAAGTGATGAAAGGGAAGAACCTACAACCAAGATTACTCTACCCGGCAAGGATCTCATTCAGATTCGAGGGAGAAATCAAAAGCTTTACAGACAAGCAAAAGCTAAGAGAATTAAGCACCACCAAACCAGCTCTACAACAAATGCTAAAGGAACTTCTCTAAGTGGGAAACACAAGAGAAGAAAAGGACATACAAAAACAAACTGAAAACAATTAAGAAAATGGTCATAGGAACATACATATCAATAATTACCTTAAACGTGAATAGATTAAATCTCCAACCAAAAGACACAGGCTTGCTGAATGGATACAAAAACAAGACCCATATAGATGCTGTCTACAAGAGACCCACTTCACACCTAGGGACACATTCAGACTGAAAGTGAGGGGATGGAAAAAGATATTCCATGCAAATGGAAATCAAAAGAAAGCTGGAGTAACAATACTCATATCAGATAAAATAGACTTTAAAATAAAGAAGGTTACAAGAGACAAGGAAGGACACTACATAATGATCAAGGGATCAATCCAAGAAGAAGATATAACAACTATAAATATATATGCAACCAAAATACGAGCACCTCAATATATAAGGCAACTGCTAATAGCTATAAAAGAGGAAATCGACAGTAACACAATAATAGTGGGGGACTTTAACACCTCACTTACACCAATGGACAGATCATCCAAACAGAAAATTACTAAGGAAACACAAGCTTTAAATGACATAATAGACCAGATAGATTTAATTGATATTTATAGAATATTCCATCCAAAAACAGCTGATTACACTTTCTTCTCAAGTGTGCATGGAACATTCTCCAGGATAGATCACATCTTGGGTCACAAATCAAGCCTCAGTAAAGTTAAGAAAATTTAAATCATATCAAGCATCTTTTCAGACCACAATGCTATGAGATTAGAAATCAATTACAGGGAAAAAAATGTAAAAAACACAAACACATGGAGGCTAAAAAATACGTTACTAAATAACCAAGAGATCACTGAGGAAATCAAAAAATACCTAGAGACAAATGACAATGAAAACATGACAACCCAAAATCTATGGGATGCAGCAAAAGCAGTTCTAAGAGGGAAGTTTATAGAAATACAAGCCTACCTCAAGAAATAAGAAAAATCTCAAATAACAATCTAACCTTACACCTAAAGGAACTAGAGAAACAAGAACAAACAAAACCCTAAGTTAGTAGAAGGAAAGAAATCATAAAGATCAGAGCAGAAATAAATGAAATAGAAACAAAGAAAACAATAGCAAAGATCAATAAAACCAAAAGGTGGTTCTTTGAGAAGATAAATAAAATTGATAAACCATTAGCCAGACTCATTAGGCAAAAGAGGGAGAGGACTCAAATCAATAAAATTAGAAATGAAAAAGCAGAAGTTACAACAGACACCGCAGAAATACAAAGCATCCTAAAAGACTACTACAAGCAACTTTATGCCAATAAAATGGACAACCTGGAAGAAATGGACAAATTCTTACAAAAGTATAACCTTCCAAGACTGAACCAGGAAGAAATAGAAAATTTGAACAGACCAATCACAAGTAATGAAATTGAAACTGTGATTAAAAATCTTCCAACAAACAAAAGTCCAGGATCAGATGGCTTCACAGGTGAATTCTATCAAACATTTAGAGAAGGGCTAACACCCATCCTTCTCAAACTCTTCCAAAAAATTGCAGAGGGAGGAACACTCCCAAACTCATTCTATGAGGCCACCATCACCCTGATACCAAAACCAGACAAAGATGTCTCCAAAAAAAGAAAACTACAGTTTAATATCACTGATGAGCATAGATGCAAAAATCCTCAACAAAATACTAGCAAACAGAATCCAACAACACATTAAAAGGATCATACACCATGATCAAGTGGGATTTATCCCAGGGATGCAAGGATTCTTCAATATACGCAAATCAATCAATGTGATACACCATATTAACAAATTGAAGAATAAAAACCATATGATCATCTCAACAGATGCAGAAAAAGCTTTTGACAAAATTCAACACCTATTTATGATAAAAACTCTCCCGAAAGTGGGCATAGAAGGAACCTACCTCAACATAATAAAGGCTATATATGACAAGCCCACAGCAGACATCATTCTCAATAGTGAAAAACTGAAACCATTTCCTCTAAGGTCAGGAACAAGACAAGGATGTCCACTCTCACCACTATTATTCAACATAGTTTTGGAAGTCCTAGCCATGGCAATCAGAGAAGAAAAAGAAATAAAAGGAATACACATTGGAAAAGAAGAAGTAAAACTGTCACTGTTTGCAGATGACATAATATTATACTGAGAGAATCCTAAAGATGCCACCAGAAAACTACTAGAGCTAATCAATGAATTTGGCAAAGTTGCAGGATACAAAATTAATGCACAGAAATCTCTGGCATTCCTATACACTAAAGATGAAAACATCCGAAAGAGAAATTAAGGAAACACTCCCATTTACCACTGCAACAAAAAGAATAAAATACCTAGGAATAAACCTACCTAGGGAGACAAAAGACCTGTATGCAGAAAACTATAAGACATTGATGAAAGAAATTAAAGATGATACAAATAGATGGAGAGATATACCATGTTCCTGGATTGGAAGGATCAACATTGTGAAAATGATTATACTACCCAAAGCAATCTACAGATTCAATGCAATCCTTATCAAATTACCAATGGCATTTTTACAGAACTAGAACAAAACATCTTAAAATTTGTATGGAGACACAAAAGGCCCCGAATAGCCAAAGCAGTCTTGAGGGAAAAAAACAGAGCTGGAGGAATCAGACTCCCTGACTTCACACTATACTGCAAATCTACAGTAATCAAGACAATATGGTACTGGCACAAAAACAGAGATATATAGATCAATGGAACAGGATAGAAAGCCCAGAGGTAAACCCATGTGCCTATGGTCAACTAATCTATGACAAAGGAGGCAAGGATATACAATGGAGAAAAGACAGCCTCTTTAATAAGTGCTGCTGGGAAAACTGGACAGCTACATGTAAAAGAATGAAATTGGAACACTCCCTAGCACCATACACAAAAATAAACTCAAAATGGACTAAAGACCTAAATGTAAGACCAGACACTATAAAACTCTTAGAGGAAAACATAGGAAGAACACTCTTTGACATAAATCACAGCAAGATCTGTTTTGATCCACCTCCTAGAGTAATGGAAATAAACAAAAATAAACAAATGGGACCTATTGAAACTTTAAAGCTTTTGCACAGCAAAGGAAACTACAAACAAGATGAAAAGACAACCCTCAGAATGAGAGAAAGTATTTGCAAACGAATCAACGGACAAAGGATTAATCTCTAAAATATATAAACAGCTCATGCAGCTCAATATTAAAGAAATAAACAACCCAATCCAAAAATAGGCAGAATACCTAAATAGACATTTCTCCAAAGAAGACATACAGATGGCCAAGAAGCACATGAAAAGCTGCTCAACATCACTAATTATTAGAGAAATGGAAATCAAAACTACAATGAGGTATCACCTCACACCATTTAGAATGGGCATCATCAGAAAATCTACAAACAACAAATGCTGGAGAGGGTGTGGAGAAAAGGGAACCCTCTTGCACTGTTGGTGGGAATGTAAATTGATACAGCCACTATGGAGAACAATATGGAGGTTCCTTAAAAAACTAAAAATAGAATTACCATATGACCCAGCAATCCCACTACTGGGCATATACCCAGAGAAAACCATAATTCAAAAAGACACATACACCCCAATGTTCACTGCAGCACTACTTACAATAGCCAGGTCATGGAAGCAACCTAAAATGCCTATCGACAGATGAATGGATAAAGAAGATATAGTACATATATACAATGGAATATTACTCAGCCATTACAAGGAACGAAATTGGGTCATTTGTAGAGACGTGGATGGATCTAGAGACTGTCATACAGAGTGAAGTAAGTCAGAAAGAGAAAAACAAATATCGTATATTAACGCATATATGTGGAACCTAGAAAAATGGTACAGATGAACCAGTTTGCAGGGCAGAAATAGAGACACAGTTGTAGAGAACAAACATGGACACCAAGGCGGGAAAGTGGCAGGGGGGTGGTGGTGGCTGTGGTGAGATGAACTGGGAGATTGGGATTGACATGTATACACTAACATGTATAAAATGGATAACTAATAAGAACCTGCTGTATAAAAAAATTAATTCAAAGAAAAAAAAAATAGAAGCTGCCTCCCTAATTATAGTGTAAACAACAAAAAAAGGCCTAGAGTTTTAACATGACAAAGGAGAAACAAACTTTAATTAACACTGTCAGGTACATGGCAGATATTCAATAAATATTTGTTGTCTGATAAGCAGGAATAAAAAAAAACAATTTCTGAGTACTTTGAGAAGAGGATACAACTGTCTAAAATCTTATCTTTATTTCTAACCAAGGTAGCTCAAACACAGACTGCGTATTATCCAAATATAAAAGGTGAACAGTAAAGAAAATCTGCGTTATCAAATGCTTTCTCTGTAAGTGCTACTTGGGGCATCAATGGAACCATTGTTACGTTTTAAAATCCAACTTCAGTGATTGGATTGGTATGTTGTGCTGTTTGTTTGTTTGTTTGTTTGCGGTACGCGGGCCTCTCACTGTTGTGGCCTCTCCCATTGCAGAGCACAGGCTCCGGACGCGCAGGTTCAGTGGCCATGGCTCACGGGCCCAGCCGCTCCGCGGCATGCGGGATCTTCCCGGACCGGGGCCCAAACCCGTGTCCCCTGCATCGGCAGGCAGACTCTCAACCACTGTGCCACCAGGGAAGCCCTGTTGTGCTGTTTGAATTATAAAATTTAGAGTTAAAATATATCCCTATCCATGCATTAGCCTATGCGGACCAAAGATTCTCTGGCCAGTCTTTAGCCTTGACACTTGTTTCTCTCACTATTATTAGATTACTCTTAGTGAATCATATTTTATTTACTACCATGGGAAAAGGCTTCTGCTTCTCTCCTGCCAAAATTTTATGGCTAGCAGGCTCATCTTCCGTAACAAATTATATCTTGGCTTCAAATTTGTATAGTAAAGAAAAAAAGACAGCTGAGAAAATAAAACAGATTAATTCACTGAGTGCTTTCCCTTCACAGATGAAGAAAACGCTTTAGACAGTGACCCACCTTGGGCTATTACTTCTACTTGCCTCTATGAGGTCTGTTAGTATTGGATTATTCATCTATGTCAATAGATTCAATCATTTGGCTAATATTAATTTATTTAACAAATATTTATTGATGACTATTTTGTGCCAGGCGCTGTCCAGAGGAGTTACCATGTCCCCATGCCTCCTAAATTGAATTTATCCTCATGCTTTCCTATATTTCCTGCACAAATTTTTATTTCTTCTCCATATTCCTCTATATCTCATACTGTCCCTTAAAGTTGTTTTTAAGTCTTCAGTTATTAGTTGATGGAGCTGTTATTAAACAATTAATGGGAGACAGCCACATTTCTAAGGACTGTGGCTATTCTGGGCCAGGCATTCAGGGTAAGGTGTGAGCAAACCAACATGGTGCTGTCCTCTTGCAAGTTTACAGAACAAAAGAAGAGACAGATATTTAATGAGCAAATAGCATGGTGACTTCTTGTGGTGAGGATGCTACGAAAACCACAATATCAATGATGGAGAACAAATCAAAGTACGATGGAGGAGAATGGATAGAGGAATCAAATAAAGCACTGTTTAAGCTGAAATCTGAAGGATGGAAAGGAGGAAGTCATGTAAAGATCTGGAAGGTGATCATTGCAGGCAGGAGGACCAGCACGGACAAATACCTCGAGGCAAGGGATATAGCGTATTCTAGGACCTTGAAGGAAGTGGAGCAAAATGGATGAAGGGGACAGAGGGGTGCGGTAAGCTTGGAGAGGAAAGCAGAGCCTTGACAGCCATGGTAAGGTATTTGGATTTCATCTGAAATACAGGAGAGTCCACCGGAGGATTTCAAGCAGGGATGAGGAGGTAGGCGGTCTGAGTTACATTTTAGAATGTTGCTGTGGCTGCTAAGCAGAAGTGCAAGGTCATGAAGGAGGCCCTCACCGTATCCAGGTGAAGAATGATTTGCTCAGAGTTGGGAAGTGGCAGTGAGGATGGAGCAGGGAGAATATTAGAGATGTATTTAGAAGGAAGAAATGGCCTCAATGAACTCTTGATTCATTGGATAAGTGGGTAGAGGTATGGAAAAATCAAGGATGACTATCAAGGTCTAGTCTTAATCGAGTAGATTATAGTTCCAATAACTGACGTGGTGAAGATATTTTGCAGGAAGCTGATGATCGTGACATGGTTGAAAAATGTTTTTTGGTCAATGTCCTATCCTTATAATATAAAGGCATCCATAATCTGGTCGCTGCTTACATATTTAGACTCATCTCTTTCCCCTCTTGCCTCATAACTTATGTGACACCAACACCTAATTCCCTCTACCACCAGGCAGTTCCTTACCTCCACACCCTTGTTCATGCTCTTCCCTCTGCCTGCAATGTCCTTCCTTCATCACCTAGCCAACTCCTTCTACTTTTTAAAACTTAGCTTATACATCATCTCCCTAAGGAAGACTTCCTTGATCCTCAGTCTGAGTGCCACTCTATTGAGCTTCCAAATTTATACATTATTGTGTTGGCTCTGGAATACAACAGACCTGAGTCTGAATCCACACTACTTGTTATTTTAGCTGTGAGGTCTTGGAAAAGTTACTTGACCTCTCTGTGCCTCAGTTCCTCTTCTGTAAAATCAGAATAATAATATTCTATTATTGGTATGCTGTGAGGCATACATCATATAATTGAGGTAGAGTGCTAGCACAAGGTCAAGGCTCTTCAAACATTAACTCTCCTCACTCCTGTCCATGCGTCTATCTCTTCCACTGGTCCGGGCCTACTGGAGAGTAGGGATTAAAACTTGAAATTGTATCTGTGGATCCTAAAACTCCTGGGCACATGGGAGACACTCAACATACATATAATCAATGAAATTCAAACTCCTCAAGACTGCATACAATACCTTTATTGGTCCGTAAGCCCTCTCCATCTTGTCACCTCATACCGCTCTCTCATACACTTCTCTGTGCCACCCCCACAATTCACCTCATTGTACCTTCTTGCACCCTAGAAGATTCTCACCTTAGATGCCCTCTTCTTCTGGGGTTCCCTCTTTTTGTTGGTCCTTCTATCTGGAAGTACCTTCCCAACTTGGAAACTCCTACTATTACTTACCATTCAGAATCAAGAGAAATACTATCTACTCTCTATACGTGGCCAAGCTCCCCGCATTGTATCCCTCAAGGATTTCACCTGTGTACATACTTTTATGGTAATGTTTTCTATTGTATGATAGGTATGTGTTATGTGTGTGTTTTCTCTTCTATCCTGTGGGCTCCTTAGGTACGAATCCTGGTATTTATCTCCGTATCTTGTTCTTCAAACTGTATCACATATAGTAAGTGGTTGATTACATAAATGTTTTCAGAATCGAAGTGCACATGTTAAGGCCAAGTGTGGTGGCCTTATATAATTCCAACAATCACAACAAGAAAGAGGATCACAAAAACTTCAGGGAGCATACTCACTGTTGGACCACCTTTGAAAGGGAGGTATTTTGGAGACTTTGGCATGACTGTGTAACTCAAGAGCAAGGATTAGTCTTATAACCCATCTTCCATCATTCCTCAAACCTACCTTCTTTCCCTTGCAGCATCTAAATAAGTAAACTGTCTTCCTTTTTTGTTCACCATTCTCTGAGATTCTCTTATGATGCAGACAGTCCATTTCTACGTAGCCTGCCTTTCTGAATGGATTTACATATAGGGGTGAAGCAGTTGGGCTTTCCTTACTACCTCTCTTCGCTTTTTCAGTTCCTACTCCCTGAAACATACTTTCTGCTGGGCAAGTTCTAATCAGTCTCTGTATGTCCTACTCTACGTCCGACCTGGAGATTAGAGCTCATCACTACCCACTCTGGACTACCAAGACATTTTGTACATTCCTATCTTACAGGACATATCATACCATCCGTTAATAGGGTTATGAGCACTGCAAGGGAAGGGGCTATTTCCAATTCATCTTCATACCTTCAATGCTCATCTAAATGCCTGGTATACTGTAAGCACATAATAACTGATGGATGGATGGATGGATGGATAGATGGGTGGATGGACAGAGCAGAAGATAGAGCCTTGCAGACTAAGCCACCTGCCCTCCCCCAGACCTCTACTAAACTTTCAGAAAAGTTAGCATGACTTAAAAAAAAATCTGTCACTTAAGATGATATAGGTTGCAAGTGACAAAAAAACCCCACAAATCTTGATTCATATTGGCAATTTTCCAGCTCAGCCACTTTCACCTGATCAACATAGACTGTTTCCTTGTGGTCACAGCATGGCTGCAATATCTTGTTCCAACCCTTATATATAGACACAATAACTTTCAGAGATGAAAGGGCTATCTCCCCTTAGGAGAGAAGAAACCTTTCCCGGAAACCCCTCAGAGGCTTTCCCCACAAGCCTCATGGGCCAGAACTAGTTCACATGCCCACCAATCTCTGGCAAGGGGCCTAGTCATGCCTACAGAGATTTACTCTTGAACTAGGGAAGAGATCACCATCCTCAGAGCCATGTGGATAATGGCTAGATGCCTAAACAAAATAGGAGTTCTGGTAGCAAGGGTAGGAAGAGAGGATGCCGGGTAGACATCTGTTCCTCAAGCCAAAGTTCCCAATTGATTCCCTTATTCAATATGCATACCCAAACAAGTTTGAGTTTGAATTCTACTGCTCCTTCCTGGCCTGTGCAAGGTCTAGAAAGGGATGAGGACAGTGTTCCTGCTTGCTGTCAGCCCTCACTTCATTCCCTCAGTGTCTTGATTCTCGTACTCCACAGTTTGTTCTCACTCATCTTCCCACCTGTAGGCTCAACCACATAATGTGTCCTCAGACACACTCTGAGCTAGGAAGTGCTTGAATATACCTGTCCTCCTGTAATATCAAGCATTCTTACTGTTAAGATGACTTGTGATGCAGAGCCCCACAATGAATATAATACTCTTAAGATGCGAAAAAGTCCCCTTTGCTACACTCCTGACCCAGGATAGGTCCTTAGTGCCCAAGTTGCAGTCACCTTTCCATATCACCTTGCCCTTTTCTGAGGAGATCCTACTGTGTATTTTGCTCCAGTCATCTTTGAATGAAATCATTCCTTTCCAAGTGGTAACACATCCCCATGATCTGTTTGCTTCTATCACTCTCCAACTGTCAAAGCATGTGAGACATCACTTGAAATTGTGCTCCAGTGGCTCCTTTAAAGCACTTCTCTTGCCCGCCATCTGTTCAGCTATAGCAATATGCCCAGGAATTGCCTTGATGTCTTAGTCTGGTTCCCTCTCAGTGCATGACCTGCTGAACAGAGTTTATTTACATGGCTTCTGTTCTTGAGGATTGGATCTGCTCCAGGAACCCTGTGTTGGTTAGTGACTGGGAGCTGTAACTTGATGTTTACTGGAGCATGTGTCACCGATTCAGAGGATGAACTTGCCGACAACAGAAGGCCCAGATCTCACACTTCAAAAGATAAACACACGGTGCCATGAATTTAAAATATTTCACTTTGTCTGAAACTTGGTGGCAGTTTATGCCTCTCTGTCAAAAATCCGCAAGTCCCTTAATTTGGCCTCCTAAATTCTATTTCGCATATTATCTGTACATATCTTAATTTGAATGTAATCTGTGATCTAATCATGGACAATGTAGAGAGTTTAAAAAGTGGGGCAACTCTTCATCATTCTCTCCTTATGTGACAGAGATCCCTCAGGTACCATTAATGACCCTTTTCTCATAAATGAATGTGTGTGTTTATGGTGTTAACCTCAAAGAAAGAGCTTTAGGCAACACTGCCTTCAGCTGCATGTGTGAATGTCTCAGAGAGACACATGGGAATTGTGAATGGGGATTTAAGGACAGCCTCTGACCACTTTAACTTCTCATTAACAGAGCCTTTGCTTAAATGTTTAATGTCCAGTTTTACAATAGACAAATCCACGCTTCACTAGAGTCCATCTAAATACCTCATGAACCTCCTCCCTTGCCACACCTCCTGGGAATTCAAGGCACCGCTGAGTTATCTCCTCTAAAGGAATTTTGTTACTCACAGAAAATAACAATGACCAGTTTGTGAACTCCAGAGAAACGAAATTTGGATCAGAGATAAGAAAAGTGGTAGAATATGACATGATAATCACTAGAACCAGTTCAGTCGGACCACATGGCTGTCTTCGACTGAATATGCTGAGCGGTCACTAGCACTTGGAATGGTGAAACGGGGCTAAAAAGTTATCAAAACCCTCAACTGACCTATCAGTTAGTAAAGACAACACTTTGCCATATTCTCTACATCGACTGGATATTTTATTTTTTCCCTAATTGTCTGTTCCGTGAACTATTATTACTTCTTTCAGGTTTCACTTTGGCTCAGCTTTTGGCTTTATAATTCTCAGATTTTGAACTTTAAAATCGACAAACGTTGGAGAGAAAATGGCTTTTGAGTTTTTCGCAAAAGCTTAGGTTTGGAATGTCAAAAGCAAAGGCCTTGAAGGATTCAGTCATAATGAATAGATATGGAAGGATATGATTTCAATCATATTCCAGGTTTTCCAATCCCTCTACCCTCAGCACCAAATCCAGATGAGGGACAGCTTTCCAGGCTAAATGGAGAGAAGAGATGGGGATGGGAGGAGGGGAAAGAAAAGACTTTACACATTGGTTCATCCCTGGCTGCATGTTGGGAGTGGGGATGGGAGGATAGATGCCACTCCTCGGGTAGACTTGGGGTATTTGAGAGCATAGGCTGTATGGATTGTTTTCTAGGTAGGTCCCAGTGAGGGCACCTACCTCACCCTGGTCACTGGTGGAGCATGCCTTGAGAGATGTCAGGTAGAAACAGAGGTGTGAGGTATCCACACACACAGGCCTAAGGCAACTTTTCCTAGATACCGTGGTGTGATTCTTGGCAAATAGGCAGATAGCCAGCAGAGCCAAGAGGTCTTGCTATACAAACAATGAGGACATGGTCATCAACTATTTGAACCAAAGATGAGAAACTACCCAGGATTCAGATCTAGCCATGGACTGTGGACAGAGGACAATGAAATAACAAATGTCCTGACTTTCCATTTTTCTCCTAAATTCCAGGAGTCCAACACTGTGACTCCTGGAATTTAGAGAATCCCCAAGAAAAGAGAAAGAGAACATCTTGAACTGACTGAGGATAACTCGGATTGACTAATTAAAACCTTGAATTGATTTGAGATTAATGTAACTAGTCAAGATTTTGTTTTTGCCCCCAGGCATAATGGTGATTTGAATTATGGAAAACATAAAGTTACATGGCTTATATAACTGAGATTTTGACAGATTATATATATCTATAATTTATGGGAAAAAAAAGAAATATACAAAATAAACCCCAAGATAGTAGAATTATGTCTTATTTTTATTTCTTCTTCATATATTTTTTATTTTAAACATGTTTCAAGAGGCATGCGAACTTCAATATTGGAAATAAAACTATTAGTTACAAAAGAAAGAAGAATTTGACGTAAGTGACCAGTTTGTGAGCATCAGAGAAATGAAACATCAATAAGAGAAGATCCTATCTAAGCCCTTCCTACTCTGCAAGCTGTTTAGAAACCCCGTGAGCACTTCTGTCCCAGGATGTAACGGGATGCGGTTGCTTACCTTAGGCCCTTTCCTTCCCACCTTTCTTGCTAGCAGAACCCTGAGTTTGTTCAGGTAGCCTCCCTTGGTGCACTCTGGGTGAGAGGCCGCATGCCAGGCCCAGGGATGAAGCAGGACAATCTAAGCCAATGAAACATGAGGGGAAATCTGCTAGGGGTGGGTGGGTATTGTGGAAAATGTTCCTTAGCTCTTAAAGGGAGACTCAAGATGGATAGAGTCCCCCTCTCAGCTTCTGGTCACTTGTGTGTGAGAAATGGCTGCCTGGAACTGTTTCAGCTATTGTCCAACCTCACAGCTATTGCCAGGAGGGGAGTCAGCTTGGTGGGAAGAGACTAAAGATAGCAGAGCAAAAAGATGAGAGGACACTGGCCTGGATTTAAGTTGCTCAGTTAACCAACTGTGAGAACTCCAGATGTCTGGTTATTTAAGACAGTAAATCCACTTACTGTTCAAGGCATTCTGAACTGTTGTTGTTGTTTTTTTTACTTGCAGCCCTGTTACATGGTGTACATACTTAGCACATGGTACGATCAATGATGACTGATTTACTTGTTTGTTTTCCACTTTCCATGAGTCCTTCCCTCATCCTGCCCTGCATCATGACCATCTTGAGAACACAGATTATGTATTATTTATTTATCTTTGTATGGCTGACCCAGGACTATGAAAATGTAGCTTATGCTATACAAAAATTATTCAGTCATAAAAAGGAGTGAAGTTCTAACACGTGCTACAACATGAATGAACCCTGAAAACTTATGCTAAGTGAAATAAGCCAGACACCAAAGAACAAAGATTGTATGATTCCACTTACACGAAATATCTAGAATAGGCAGATTCATAGAGACAGAAGGTAGATTAGAGGTTACCAGGGGCTTGGAGGAGGGAAGAATGGAGAGTTATTACTTAATGGTTACAAAGTTTCTATTTGGTATGTTGAAAAAGTTTTGAAAATAAATAGTGATAATGGTTGTACAACATTGGAAATTCAATTAATGCCACTGAATTAGATACTTAAAAATGTTTAAAATGGTGTTTTACGTTACAAATACACCACTACCGACCGCCAAGGGGAAAGCCTGAGGTCACAGCCTGTCATGTTACATGCTCAGAACTAGCCCAGCTTCTCCTGGGCCCACCTCAGGAGCTATGAGCAGCAGAATACCTTTCTCTCCTGCCTTTGCTGCAGCCTCGATTCCAGGGCAACTACCACAAGGGCAGTGGAACAATGTATATCTGGGGCCCAGCCCCCTGCATGCTGAATCCTGGGTAGCTAGTACAGCAAATTCCACAGGTGCCGTCAAAACGAGCATTTTGGTATCCTTTTCTCCTGTTATTCCTTCTCATCACTAAGCCTCATTGCCAAAGAATTTCATCCTCTGAGACATCTGAATCTATTTTAGTGGGTGTGGTTATTTCTAAATTTATTATGCAATATTTAACATATTCAGAAAAGTAAGGAATAAATCAACATACAACTATAGTAACTACATACCCACCCAGCTCAGAAATAACACGTTATCAAGACAGTTGAAGGCCTCTCTTTAATTACATCTCCATTCTTTTCATTTCACCAGATAAAAGAGTTTTTCAACCCCTCTCAGTAATAACCCAATGTTCAAGAAACATAAATACTAGGAAATGATTCCACATTTGCTCATTAATTCATGTATGTTTTCATCCAACTAATGCATCAAGAGTCTAGTGTGTGCAAATATCATGGGAACAACTTACTTGCCCCCTACTCACCATTCTGTATTGTAGACCCCAATTATCTTACTTTGTATTCAGTTAAATGGCAAACAGCCAATTGCCATCTTTGGGATAATAACCATATTGCTCAACACCATTAATAAATTGTCTTCCTCCTTCTCATCTCTGATATCATGAACCTCAGTCTCTATAGTCTTCCATTTCAAAGCTCATTCTTCAACCTTCAAATTAATCTTGTGGTTCTTCTCTAACCCTTTTCCAATGTTCTCATGTGCTCCCATGTATATGTGCTGTTACACTAATGAGTAAAACATCTATGGTTCCTAGAAAATAATGTCAGCATTTATTGATTATTGATTATGTTCTGGTTACTTTACACATAGCTACTATCTTTTATCTTCATAAATACCCTTCATAAAAAAACCTGGGGAGGTTTGTGGATGAGCAGACTCTATTATGGAGAGATTCAGTAACGTGTTCAAGGTCGCAGAGGTGCCAGAGTTGGGAGGTGAACTAAGGTGGAGTAACATGGCCATGCTCTGTCCTCTACTCTCCCTCTCTAAATGGCTAAAGAAAATCCCTGGTGAAGTATCTTGTGATTAAGTCATAATAAAGATGATCAGATTGTGAATTGTGTTGTCACGTGCACTTTAGTAAAGATGCATCAGTCAGTCTGGCTACAGCTCAATCAGATCCATTTAACAAATGATAATAATTAGCGTACTCAGAGTCACACACTTGCTTTATGTAGAAGGAAGGGCCTGTTCACTAGAACACAGAATGCAATCCCTGACAAAATAAACACTAATACATGTGAGAGCCACACTTCTTGTCCTGTTGGTAAAATAAAATTCCCCATCCCTCAAAGAGAAAGCAATCACTAGAATGGCTTTTGAGGACCAACTACCAAAATGAAAAGCTTAATAATGATGAAAGCTTCTGTAATCAATAATGTGAAGCAGAAAAGTAGACAACAGACCTCTAAAGGCCTCAAATAAAAGAACTCCTACCCTTTGGGGAATCCCAGGAATCATTCAAGGAATATTTTGTTCAACCCTGGAATCCTAGATTTAAAAGATATGCTATCTGTAAAATTAGATTTGCAGGAGCACTCCAGTGAGCCTGAGAAAGTAAAGTTGGAAATTAAGACTTTCTCATGGTCTGTCCCACAAAGCCCAAGGTAAGGAGTGTTGTAGAGTCAATGCTCAGCACAGTGCCTGGCATACATGGGCTATGAACTGCTGACTGAATGAATGAAGCAATGAACCTGCAGAAAGCTGAAGGGAAAGTAAGACTCTGTAAAAACATTCAAACTATAGGCTTCCTTCTTTAAGACTTCATGCTCACCAAATAGGGCTTTGAATAACTAATCTAATTTCCCAGGTATAATAATTCAAGGAAAAAATTAACTAAGTGGATGCCTCACAGATACTGCCAAGAGTTAGTGTGTAAGATCATGGGTTGTAAAGAGGGATGAATTCAAATCCCTGATCTCCCATTTGCTACTTGTCTAACGAGCCTTAGTTTCTTCAACAATGATTTTAATGTGCCTCTTTCAGACTCTCCTGGCAACTTATTTGTTCTTTCCCATACCTTGTCATTTTTCTTTTTGAAAATCACGACATGAAATCTCAAAAGTTCGTGGGTTATGCAGACAACTTCCCTTGAGCTATTTTTAATAGAGGATGCTCTTCCAGGAATCCATACCTTTATATATGTTGTGTTCTTTCTCTGGAACCTTTCACTGGGCTTGTGGAGCTCCTAACGATTCTTTAAAGTCTATGCATCTCCATCCTTGGAAAGTTTGCTCTGCTCCTACCCCACCCCCCGCTCTTGACACAAAATTTAGTCTCTCCCTGACTCACGTTCTTCCTTGCACCTGTATTATAATAGTTCATCGCCCACTACCTTATAGCTATTTGCTTATGTGTCTGTTTCTCCTCTAGCCTGGGAGTTCCCTAAAGGTAAGAACAATGTTCTCTTTGCCATTATGCACGAGCATCCTGTCAAGTGTTCATTTGCTCATTTACTCATGTTTACTGAGCATCGACTACATCTCAGCATGTGGATTCCAAGGCGATCAAGGTAAAAATCCTACCCTCTTAGAAGTTATGTGCTAGAGGAAGTGGATAGTCAATAAATGTTGAAGAGACACAGAGTACACCCTAAAGAGGGGGCTCTGTGGAAGTAACTATTTACTCCCTCTTTCAAGTTTTATCTAAATTTCTGGGGTTTGTTTTAACCAATAGCAAGAAGGTCTAAGACTGAGAAATCTCTGTCTGATTTGCTCTTAGTTCTCAGGATATTCACAATAAATGACTATGGTAGGTGACATCTGTAAAAGACAAACACACCACAATTCTGTGCTCCTGCATGCTAAGGAGAAGGTAGGTAACTGGCTCACTGATCAGTCTTTGAGCAAAGGGCTAACAGGATAATGGGCCAGTAATGAGATGACTCTTCCAAGCCGGGCTGCCAGCTAATCACATCTGGTTTGTAAAGTATTAATCAGCTCTGAGTCAGTGGGTAGGGAACATTAAGAATGCGGTTACTTCCTAAATAAATTATCTTCCACTTACTCTGACAATCATAATTGGAGCATTTGAAAGAATTATTTTTAATACACCAAGTAGAGAAAAGCTCAGATATTGAGTCATTCTAATAATATTCTTTGATTAAAAAACCAAGTTATAATATTTTATATTATTAAAGATTTATGGTAATAATAACTCAATAGACTTCATGCCACATTAAAAATGTCAAGGCAGTATGTCGCATTTTAAGATTTGCTCTGGAAGTACCAAGCTTTCTAATCTAAGTCTTTACATCATTTCATCATGAAAACAACATTTTCTGCCCCAGTATTTTAATTAGTCCTTTAACTGCAATTGTCTCCCTGGGTTCACTGAAAAATTAGCTCTTTTCATTTTCCTATTACTCTTTATGTTCCAGGTACATTTGATGTTCTTCCTGTTAGTCATTTGCCTTTTCCAATTTTTACCAAGATGTTCTCACAGGAATTGGATGCACTTTTATTTTTGGAAGACAGCAGGTAGAATAATTAAGTTTGAATCACAGAAATAAAGGCTTGATTCACAATTCACTCAATACCTAAAATAAGAACCCCACTAAAGGGAGTTTTAAAACTCCCATGAATGGCAAAGCTAGTGAAGACTGTGCTGATGGCATGTTTCAATCTCAAGTTTCAAACATGTGCAGGATGAAGGTCAATGTATTTCATTTGTGCAGAAAACATATTTTGCTTATGAGTTTATATACGATTTGTTCTAATATGCTGTCCTATACTAATATTTTTATATACACCTACAGAAAGTATGATTTCCTAGCATTTATGTTGATATTTAGTTTTCTTCTAAATATATAATAAGCTTTTACTGTAGAAAATTTGAAAGTGGGGGAAAAGTATAGAGCAAGACATTATCCATCTTCTCCCTCACCCTCTAAGACCTTATCATCATCATCATCAAGAATGTTTACACTAACTCAATACTTAAAATGTGTTCACATGCTCTGTTAATGCTTTACATGAATTTCTCACTTAATCCCCACAAAATCCTACGAGATAGTATGCTGGATTTTTAAAACTATTTTAAGTGATTAGCTTATAATATTCCCATGCTTCTTTGTGCCTTTCCTTTATCACAGGGGCTGGAAGACCAAGAACTACATGTCCTCGACTCCATTACCACTTAGGTTCTGCATGTACTTTATATTTTGCCGTTTACTGAAATACTCTAGCACTAGACCTGGGAGACAAGAGGGAGTCAGAATTCATTCTTCTTTCTCCTGCAGTGGCAGATATGTGGGCCTTAGGAGAAATCAGTCTTCAGGGGCTTCTGAACCCCCTTCCAGTCACGTGCCATAGGACATAGGCATAACTGGGATAACAGCAAGGTGTCCTATAGTCCCTCACCACTGGATGGGATCTCTGGGACACAGTTGTAAAATCTAATGGCCACCCTCTTGACTTCCCTCTCCAGCCCTTCCAACAGTTTTGTAAACCCCCAAATATTATTACATAGCTTCTGCTTGAAATACCTAGAGTGGATCTGTTTTCTCAACTGAACCGTTAGTGTTATAGCTAAATAATAATATGACGCCTGGGGCATTTTACAACATCAATAACCAATTCTCCAATTATCTGGACACCAACTAGATGTCCAATAATTTAATTCTGACACTATCTACTTGGAGTTAGCATCAAATTCTACAAGTTAAAGGGCTCAGTTCCACAAGACTGCCCTCAATTCAAATGCCAGTTACAAGTCCTGAGCCACTTTTAGTTCTGACCCACCAGCTATAAATCGGGAGTTTCCACAGCCCCTTCCTGGTTCAGTAACATGCTAGAATAGCTCAGAGAACATGTAAAAACTTTTTACTCACTATTACCAGCTTATTATAAAAGCTACAACTTGGGAACTGCCAAATGGAGGAGATGTATAAGGCAAGGTATAGTGGCAGTGGGTCGGCAGGGGCAGGGGGTGGGGTGGAAAGGCACACCACCCTCCCAGCCCTTTGATGTGATCACCAACCTGGAACACATCTTTGAACCCCATCATTTAGGGCTTGCATAGAGGTTCTATTATACAGGCATTGTTGATTAAATCATTGGCCATTGATGGCTGACTTAACCTCTAGCCCTTCTTGCTTCCCTGGAGGTCATGGGGTAGGGCTGAAAGTTCCAGCCTTCTTTCTGATCATGCCTTGGTCTTTCTGGCAATCAACCCCTGTCCTGAAGCTATCTAGAGGCCTGCAAGAGTCACCTCATAAGCATAAATGCAGGTATAGTTGAAGGGAACTTATCACAAATAATGAAAGACACTCCTATCACTCTGAAAATTCCAAAGATTTTAGGAGCTGTGTGCCAGGAAGCCAGGAAAAAGACCAAATATATATTCCCCATTGTACCACAACTCCCATTTCACAGTGGAGAACAAAAAGAGACTAACAAACTCATTCAAGGCCACACGACTAGAAAGTGTTAGAGCTGAGGTTTATGTCCATTCAGTCTGCATCCAGAGGCAGCACTTTTAAGTCCTATGATAAATTGTATATAACTTTAGCACATTTTATGCCAATCTAACTTTTATGCATTTTAACCCATTTGTGACCCATACCATTTATAAAATGTTGCAAATTGCTATTTTTCAAATAGTACATGATCTTCTTTCTCATTGACACACTTATAAGAGTCATACAACATTTCATTTTATTTAACATAATATATTAAACAGTCTTTTAATATTGGACACTGAGACAAATTCCAGTTTTTACTCTTAAATAATGCTCTCAAGCTTTACCTGCATTTCGCATTGTACCATAAAGAGAGACTCCTAAAAATTCGGTTACTGTATTTCAGGCTACAAATTTCTTTAAGATTTTTATACTTATATTTTAAAATAATGAGCAAATGAAACATGAAGCAAATTTGAGGCATATTTCCAAAGTAAACAAAGTAAAAGAAATTTCTTGGTGCCCAAACCAATTGCTCCTATTAACCACCACCCCCCAAAAAACAACAAAATGTTCCTGATTTTAAAAAGGTCAAACCCAAAGAGAATAGTTATTTAATACTTACTTAAAATCTGCCATGAAAGGGAACAAAGATGATGATGTTGATAATTGTCACGTTTATTAAATTCTCAGGTCTAATATTTCCTTACTAACCTTACCTGATCTTGTGATCAGTGACCACAATAAAATTAAGGAAGCTCCAAAGTTCAAGTTTAATTTCATTTAGATACTTAAAGTTGCATTTGCCTTCAAGCAATGGTATTTTCTATAATAACATATACAGGGTTAATCTGTTCTTTTGCTTCTGTTAAGCCATTGCCTGAACACCTGAACCAATGGTTCTCACAGTGTGGCCCCTGTACCCCAAACTTCAGTATCTCCTGGGAATTTGTTAAAAATGCAAAATTCTTGGGACCCACCTATACCTACTGAATTAGAAACTTTGGGGTGGCACCTAGAAATCTGTGTTTAATAAATCCTCTAAGATTTTTTTGTCTATTTTTTAAATCTCTATCCCTATCCTTGTCCAGGTATCTTGGTCTTACCTATGCTCCATCTGAGATGCTATTTCTCTTGGTTGGGTGTCTGTAAGGTGAGTTAGAGCATTAGTGTTGTCAACCAGGACTGTCTTATTTAAGATCTGACAAAATCCAGCTTCCTCCATTTGGAGATCCTGGAATTCTCTAGAGTATACCATTTGAAGAAGTTGTGAACTTAGTGAGAAGTTGGCCAAAGTTATGAGTTGACTGTTGCCTCATGTGTTGTAAAATAAAATGAGACTAGATCAGAGAGAACACCAGATTATTTTGAACTGTCGAGCATGTTGTAGGTTGAGGATCTGAAGCTGAAGCAGGATTCTCAACTGGCTATGCATTAAAAGTAGATATAGGTATGATTTTGATGGGCCTTGTGCATAAATTAATTCAGTTTTTCCCACACTTCAGCCTTTCCCCGTCACTGCCAATTTTCATTAATATGAACCAGTTTTAAAATTAAATATATTTACCTTTGTCCTAATCAATAATTGTCATGAAATCATAGTTTTGTTAGTCTAGTTATATACTTTTTTCTAGTACAAATTAAAATAAATGCAGATCAGTGGTATGTTTGGTAAATATGAGATTAATTAATTTATTAAATTATCACATCTCCTCATTAGAGAATCTCTGGAAAGAATGCAGACTTTGACAAGAGTATCTAGCTATATCACAAATGTACAAAACAACTCACTAAAGGAGGAAGGAGGAAAAGGCTGACCTAAAACTAAAGGCAAAAGGAACTGCACATAAATACTTTAATTGATAAAATTGTTTTCCATGGAGGTAGAGGTTAAAAACTCTGATACTGCTATACATGTATATTAAAATTAAATAAGTAAATGGTTCTCCCCTTTGGAGAGAAAATTTGTAGGTCAGCAAGGGGAGGAGGCTAGAACAACCCTTGTGGTAATAGAGTTGGAGACTCGGTAAGAATTCATGTTTAAGTTAATATAGATTCAGAAGGTTACATATAGAGATATTTACAGATATATGCATGTAGACAGTATACACACATGTATTTCCTTGCTCTGTCAGCCGAGAGGCCTAAAAGAGAGGACCCTGTAGCAATGAGTACATGTAGCCCTCAGATCTTGGTTTCTAACATCATTCTCCAACAAAACAAACCAGTGTTCCCTAGAGAAATGGCTGATTCTAGCTCTGGACAGGAAATATACAATCTGAGCCTGGAGCATGTTGTAGCCCCAGAAAGTAAGGAAGTGACCCACCCCCACTCAAGGAATCCCACAGTGATGGGAATATGTCAATGGGGTATAGGTGCCAACTGAAAGAGTTCCCAGTGGCCAAAGCTAAAGTAATTTGAGCAATAAAATAAAGTAGTATTGGATTATCAACCAAAATATTAAATAAATATCCATGAGTCCATACTGAAATAAATAAATAATTGAGCAAATGAATAAATGGGGGAGAAGAGACAAATCTCTCCATGTAGAATTCCAAAAATCGATGCAGATACTCCATGGAAAGGAAAAGGAACATAACTCTCTATGCCGTAAGTGTGGGCTGCACACAGTGACTCCCTTCCAAAGAGTAATTGGAAGGAGGGGAAAAGAGTAACTTTACAGTGGAGAAACCTGACAAACACTAATTCAGGCAGGTGACCAAGGTCAACATCAATAGTCAAAAATCATGTTGAAACTTTGTACCCTTGATATGATATGATGAAAATGACAATATACCTTTGTGATCTTTCTCCCTAAAACATATAACCCCGGTCTTAATCATGAGAAAAATATCAAACAAATTCCAGTAGAGGGACATTCTATGATATATCTGACCAGTACTGGAAATTGTCAGTCATGAAAGTCAAGAAAAGTCTGAGAAACTGTCACAATTAAGAATAGCCTAAGGAGACGTTATAACTAAATGTAATGTGATATTCTGGATGGGATCCTAGAACAGAAAAAGGACACTAGGTAAAAACTAAGGAAATCTGAATGAAAGCATGAACTTTAGTTAATAATAATGTATCAATATTGGGTCATTTGTTGTAACAAACGTACCCAACAGTTAAAAAGGACACAACAGGACCAAATAGAGTCACTTGTGGTATGCCTCATGTCAGCAAATCAAGACTTAATACCTACCCTAAATGCAGCTACAACCTCTCCCAGGAATGTAGTCTTAGCCAGTCTGGAGTTCTAGTCAGGACCAATGCGGTAATCTGCCACATGTGCCCTTCCATCCCCCATAGGAAGGAGGGACCTAAGCCTGAAACCTACTGTTCCTCCTCCTCTGCGTATAAAAGGCTTCCACTTTGTACAACTCCTCAGAGATCCTTTCTACTTGCTAGAGGGGTTGCTGCCCGATTCATGAATTGTTCAGTAAAGTCAATTAGGTCTTTAAAATTTACTCAGTTGAATTTTTGTTATTTAACAAAACTAATGTAAGACGTTAATTATAAGGGAAATTGCATGGGTGGGGGGTATGGGGAGACATAATGGGAACACTCTGTACTAGCTGCTCAATTTTTCTGTAAATCTGTAACTTCTAAAACATAGCCTATTATTTAAAGAGTTAAGATAAATGTATCACAGCTCTCCAAGAGAGCCTGCTGCCTGTTCCCAGGAGGTTCTCTTCATCTCCTTCCAATTTATGCCAATTTAGGAGGGTGATTGGGGGCTGAAGCCCAACTCTCACTCTGCTTACACAGCCCATGGCCCAGGTAATAGACTGCACCCCTTCAGAGGGGTCAACTTTGTGTAATTTGTAGAAAGGCATTGGTATATGCTTGTAATTTGCATAGATGCCTTGGTATGTGCTAGTTCCTGTGTTAGTTTCCTGTGGCATTCCTAATTATTTCCGGAATGAAAGCATGAGGGTGAGGAGAATATTTTTTCTGCTGAACAATTCTTTAGACATGAATGCAAGTGAGAAGTTCAACTTTAATATATTCTGACAATCTTAAGCCCCTAAAGGCAGAAGTCTGGACCAGATGACCATCTAGGCTTTAGATGGTCTGAAGAATTCTGATTCTGTGGATGCAGGTAGTGAGTAGCTAATATGATTAATAGTAATAATAGTAGCAACATCAGTTAAATACTTAACCACATCCCAGGCACCAGCAATATAGAGTTCAAAGTAATTTTTGAAAAGTCCAGAGTCTTTAATGCCTCCAGGTTAATGCCAGTTCTCAGTTTTGCTTTAGAGCATCACAATGTTCCAGTTGTGCCCTAGGCTCTGGTGTCCCCAGACGTCGGCTCCAGTTGCTGCCCCAGTCCTCTTCAGGAACATTGGCAAAGGCTACTTCACACCCGCCAAAGACATCCCTCATGGCACCTCTTGCCTGGGGAGACCGAATCTCTAACAGGCCCTGAATGTGTCTTCCTCACCACGGGACTCCAGGCTGTGCTAATCAGAAATGACAGTTACCTGTACATAGTTATTTCCCACACAGGTGTCCCTAACTCAAAACCGCTTCAGAGCTGAGCCACAATAATAGAAAACTTGACTCCCCCTCTCCCCAGGGCCCCATCCACTCACTCCCCAGCCTACCCAGGCCCTCCCTGCATGTGTTCCTCTCACCATTAAAAAGAACTTCTTGTTTCTCTTTTTTTCCCCTGTCTTATTTAGACAATAATTAGAATTCACCATTTTATGCTCTAAAGGTTTTAAAAGGCTTAAAAAAATCTCCACTGGTCTTGTAGCTTTTTTAGTCAAAATGATTAAGTGAAAAACAGCTTTAAATGTTTCCTGAATTAGGCAAATGAATAATGATTAAGTCTGATTAAGTGGAGAATCAGAGGAAAGGGGTGTGAGCCAGGGGTAGCTTTTTATACCAGGTATTTACTATGCCAGTATCCAGAGGAAGTTTTTAATGAGAAAGGAATTAGATGATACTTATCTGAAGTGAGCCCACTAAGAGGAATTACCTTAGGTTTGGTGGATACCCAGAATGCAGAGTTAGGCATTCGTTTTTAAATCAGTCCAAGTCTAATGGCCAGTTAAGCCCCATTTGTTCAACTCTGCCATTGTCTTTTGTTGTTTACTGCTTCGACTTTGAATGCCAAAAGCTTTTTAAAGAGAGCTTGACCTTTACACAAAGGAGATTTTTCCGTTTAACTTCTAATTTAATATGACTGGCATACAAAATATACTAGTTTGATGCTCAGGCAATAACTCACAGGAGAGAGAGAGAGATGGAGCTTCCAGACAAAACATGGGCATTTTCAAGCAACCAAGAGCATTTCAAGCAACCAAGATATGTTTTTATAATAAGCTTCTTTGATTGCAAAGCATCTACAGATATTTTTTATTGTTGCAGTACAGAAAAAAGCCTCCAGAAAAAGAAAAAAAGAGATTTTCGAATAACTAATTCAAATCATCACAATTGTATCTCCTGGATTGGTCTCATTTTAAAGTGATACTGTTATTTTTTAAGACCATTTTTACTCCTGTGTCATAATTCTAGCTCAATGACTAGCCTAGAAGTCTGCAAAGAACACTAAAATCATCCTTCATGAAAACTTTACAGCTGTGCAACGCTGCCTTTATGGGATTAACTCTTAAGCCTACTTAGAGGATTGGGATAATAATGTCACCAATACTTAGAACACTAGGGCTTGCTGTACATTTTTCTGGAAATTCTCTTCATCAAGGTCCTGACTTTGGGCAGTGTAGATATAGAGTTTTCATATCATGGCAGGGATCAAAGTTTACATCTATCTTGAGACAACCAATAGGGATAAAATGTATAAGATTAACAAGGTCCTGCCTCATGGAAATTGCATTTCAATTGAAAAGAAATAAAATAAACACAGGAAATCACTTTGGAAATTGATACTTGCTGTGTGTGATCAGATGAATTCCTCTATCAGGGGGACACCTGAGCAGAGACTGGATGAAAAGAGAAGCTAAGGTAGAACAAGGGAAACTGCAAGAGCAAAGGTCCTGAGGCAGGAATAAGCTCAGAGTTTCCAGGAAGAGAAAGAAGGCCAACGTGGCTGGAGAAAGTTGACCATAAGCAATACTCTAAAGGTAGGCAGATGCAAACTGGTATATACAGGATGGATAAACAACCAGGTCCTACTGTATAGCACAGGGAACTGTACTCAATATCCTGTGATACACCATAATGGAAAAGAATATGAAAAAGAATGTATACATATGTATAACTGAGTCACTTTGCTGTACAGCAGTAATTAGCAACATTGTAATTCAACTATATTTCAATCAAAAAAATTTTTTTAAATGTTAGGCAGAGGGTAAACCATGTCATTTAGGCCATAACAAGCTGGTAGAATCTTATTCCCAATATGCTGAGAAACAATTAGAGGGTCTTAGGCAGAGAAGACATGGATTTCCTGCATGGAGAATAGATCTGGTGGGCTAGTTTGTAAGGTCTGAGAGTGATTCAAGCAAGAAATGGTGGCTTGAACTTGGAGCAGGTGCAGGAGGTGTTAGGGAGGAGACAGCAGCGGCCATTCATTCAAGTATTTACTGAGTGCTCCTTGAATGTCCGATAGTTTCCTATGTTCTCTTTTTTCTCCTCCTGAACCTTCAGCCTCAGCACTTCCATCATATCCCTCTCATAGCACGTACCACATTGTACTTTCATTTTCTTAACTGTTTGTTTCTGTGTCTCTTCTCACATGCTAAATTGTGAGTTCTTGAAGGACATGTATGGAATATAATTTATCTTTCTATTTCCAAAGCCCAGGGCCTGGCATCTAGCGGTGTCTCAATAAATGTTTCTGTGTTTAATCAATATGTTGAATTGAATTCAAGACTCCTATCTCAAATTCTCAGGAAAAAAGCTTGTCATCAAGCCCTGCCTATCTGAGTACATTCACCAATATTTTAAAGTGCTCAAGTAACTTCCTTCCAAGGTAGTGTGGTTTGCCACCTGTCCATTCCAAATAAAAATAGTGCTGATTAATATAAACAAAATAGGAAAACAGTTGGCTAGAAATCTTTGCTTTCTTCTTCATCTGCTATTAATTTTCCTCCATAACCATGGAAAAAGATGACCAAATAGAAAATTTTTGTCTTCACTGGTGATGGTCTTGACAACATCCAAGATGAAAATACTTATCTCTCTATATTAAATCATGTGACAAATCTAATTGCTTTTTCCCTCAAAAGTAATATTTTTAATTCTTTTGGACCAAATATTATAGCTTGAACCATCAGACAAAGACAGTGCGGTGGTAGGCTGAACAGTGAGCCCAGAAAATATCAGGTCCTAATCACCAGAACCTGTAAACGTTACGTTATACAGACACAGGGACTTTGCAGCTATGATTAAGTTAAAAATCTTGAAGTGGGGACATTATCCTAGATTATTCAAGTGGGTCCTAAATGCCACAAGCCAAGACTGCCAGCAGCCCACAGGAGCTGGAGGAAGCAAAGAATGGATTCCCCATTAGAACTTCTAGAGGAGACGCAGCCCTGCTAAGACCCTGATTTTAGGCCAGTGAAACTGATTTCAGATTCTGGCCTCCATAACTGTGAGAAAATACATTTCTGTTATTTTATGCTTCTAAGTTTGTGGTAATTCGTACAGCAGCCATAGGAAACCAATACAGCAATGTTATGCTTTGAGTTATTTTTTAAGAATTCTCCTTGGGGATCTGGTCTGCTTTCTGTCCTCTGCAGCATCCCACTTTACCTCTCAGCTCACTGGACAGACAGCACTGCTCTCAGACCTGGTGAAATGACCACCTGTCCAAGATCCTGTGCCCTAGAGACCCAACTATTGACTTTGTCCAGATGTTCCCTCTCCCCAGGGTGGAATGTGTATGGGCCAATGAGATGTGGCCACCCTGAACCCATAATCCTGCTATCCAGGCCACACTCTTGTTCTGAGACTCCAGGATCCCCTGCCACTAATGGTGCCAAGCCAGCTCCTGGGATTCTATGGGCCTTTTTCCTAAGGCTGAGATGAGCCAAAGTGGGTGGCAGCCAGGGACCAGAGACTCACACTCTCACTGCCCCTATGTTCTGGCACTGAACTTGGCATCTTGAGAATTCCAAATTGGAGCTGGCCTTCCAGGTCATTATAAAGGTGTATCTGTCAAGGTATAACTATGAACGTATTTATTTAGCAGTCTTTGGGCCTGCCTTTTACCTTTAAATATGTAGGCTTATGACATGTGGGTGTCCGTCTATGCTCTTGTCCTGGTCCCCACAAATATTATAGACCCAGGAATAGGTCTGGGCTTACCAAGCTGACATCTTGTGATTTCCTCTTCCTTGCCCAAGTCCTAGTGTCTGATAGCTAGTTTAAAGAGCATTCCATGTTCTTGAGCTCCTTGATCAGAGTTCTTGTATAATACAAGTTCCTGGCACATTACTACAACCAACAGGGGAGAGGATCCAACAACAGAAAGAATTGGGGCTTTGGAATCAGACTTGGCATCAAATCTGTGCTCCACCACTGGTGGCACATTCTTTAAGTTCATGGGGCTTCAGCTGCCTGTCACTTGCCCCACTGCAGTGACCTCAGAGTCTCTACTCTTGCCCCCCAAAGCCCATTTCCCACCCGGGAGCTGGAGAGATATTTTTAATAAGACAATCAGATAATGTCACTGGCAAAGACTCTCACCTTTGTCAAACTTAGTCAGGCTCTTGCCCCTTTTCGATTAGGCCCTGTTTGGGGTCCTTGTCCTCAAGAGCAAGAGTCCTTCTAAGTCAATTTATGGAGAATCCTTCACCCTCAATATCTGATCACCCTGGCCTGCCTTCAACAAGAAGTCTGTTGAGTTTGTTTAGCCAGAATCCCCCCCTCAGCCCTAATGTTTCCTCTAATAATTTTTTTGTCCACTGACCCTCACCCTGCTCATTGGTTGTAAATCCCCTCTTGTCCTTGTATTCAGAATTGAGCCCAGTTCTATACTGAGGTCTCTTTCCCCCATTACAAGAGTTCCTGGTTAAAATCAGTTTTGACCACTTTACTGTGCAGCTCTGGTTTTCTTTGGCATCAGTCCTCTGCAGAAAACTACCTAAGGACTTCCCACCACACTTAGAAGAGTCAAACTCTCCAGGACAGCCCACAGTTGGGGTGTGGCTCCTGTCTGACTTCCTCTCCTCCCTGCTTCTCCTTGCTCACCTTTCTGTAGACCCACCTTCCTTCCTTTGTTCCTTGAATATGCTCTATTCATTTCCATTTTAGGGTCCTTTGTATCTGCCTGGAATGTTCTGCCTTCACATTGTCTCAGGACTGGACCCCTTCTTCCAAGTACCTCCCAGCTCAACTATCACTTCCTGAGTGCCACTCCCAGGCTCATTCTATCACATGTTCACTTGTTTGTTTCTGTATTGGCTGTCTGTTTCTCCTAATGGAGTGGAAGCCCCGTGTGGGCAGGGATTTGCTGACTGGTTCCCTGCTGTATTCTCAGTGCCTAGCATAGTGTTTGCTCTGTAACTATATCCTGAATGAACACTTGTCAAGGGCTTGCTCTGCGGGTTCAACGAATCCGTCACCCATCTTACATGAGATTTTTTTTTTTTTTTTTTTTTGCGGTACGCGGGCCTCTCACTGCTGTGGCCTCTCCCATTGCGGAGCACAGGCTCCGGACGCGCAGGCTCAGCGGCCATGGCTCACGGGCCCAGCCGCTCCGCGGTACGTGGGATCTTCCCGGACCGGGACACGAACCCGCGTCCCCTGCATCGGCAGGCGGACTCTCAACCACTACGCCACCAGGGAAGCCCTCACATGAGATTTTTACTAAATGCCAGTCTTCCTCACCGCCTTCCCTTTGACAGGATGTGTGATTTATGATCCTCTGGGCTCACTACCTCTTACTTGTTTCAGGAACGTTCATGCTTTATCTGGTACGCCAGTGCTTCTCTTTCCCATCATAAACAGAAAGAACCTATTCCTTCAATGAAGCTCCAAGAGTTGATTATTTTACTCTTGCTGCTTTGCATTTTGTTGCCTTGATAACAGAGAGGACCTTTCTCATGGAGAGTTCCTATTCTTCCTTCAGGCCTAAGCACAAGTATTTCCAGAACTTATCTCATGGAACAGTGATAACTTGTATACTATTCTGTCCTTTCCTATGACCACAAGCTGCCTGAAAGCAAGGGTCACATCTTATCAATCATTTCTTTCCTGCAAGTGAGAAGCATATCCAAAAATCCCAATGAATATGTAAGTTAATTACATACATTTAATATATATATGAAGTCTAAGAACAGCTTTCTTCCTGATTGCATTCATTTGTTTATTCATGTACAGCCGTATAAGAGGTGCAGGGCCATGTATGTCTATATATATATATATATATATATATATATTTAAGATGTCTTTGTTTATTTACTTCCTTGCTTGCTACCACTATCCTCTTTCCCAAACACACACACATGCACACATATATATACACACTTTCTTTATAAAGAAAAGATTTCTGAAGTCTTAAAGGGGTAATGTAAAATATGAAAGATTTATTTCAACTATATAAAATAGTTGAAAGAAGGGTAAAAGAAGATATAAAAAAAGGATGGTACTAACTGAAGACAGGAATAAAACTAAAATTGCAGACCAAAAAAACCCAAACATAATAAAGATGTGCCTAATAGAATTATACAAGCATGTGAATAATAAAAGTGTCATTTTTTATAGAAAACAGTTAAATATGGAATATATATTTTCTAACTAAACTTAATTTTTAAAATATTTTTTCTAGACTTTCATGCATTTTATGGATGCAAGTACAGACTATTTAAAAATTTAAAGCATTTTATTACTATAAATATTGTGAACACATGGTTTTACTCATTTGCTTGTTATTTTAAATTGATATTCATAAAGCCTACATAAATCTCTTTGCCTTGTTTTGCAGGAATTGAAACTGTTAGGAGGTTTAAAACAGATAGCTACGGTGTCATTCTTTATCACACACAATCAAGATGCTTTCTTCCTTTATTCTTTGTTTTTTCCTTTTAGAAAAAATGAATCCATGGTTAAAGTTAAGAAGAAAACTAACTGTAAAATCACATTTTAGAAACACTACAGTAATTTGAAAGACAACCCAGAGCAAAATGCTGCAGCATTAAAGAGCTAGGCTAAAAATTTTACGTCTGGAGACTCAGCTGGAATTCCTTTTATCCCACTTAGGAAAACATTCCTAGATGCCAAAGATTAAGCATGCTACTTTATGGGACTAATGTTTAATGTTCTCTACTTCATTCAAAAGTGAAAAGCAAATCATTCATAAAGCTTAACAGTTTATCAGAAGCCTAATATTTGTGTTACATCTTAAAGCTACAGTTGAGGAGAATGGCATTTTGGGACAACACTTTTGATGTTTAGTTGATTTCAAGGCCTAAGTGGCTCAATAGTTGATTTGCTTCTTCTTATAATTCTCAGATAGCCAAAACTGCCCTTGAACGCCCCTTATTGGTCCATGAGGTATAACTATCCTGGCTTCAAGAACATATTTCTGTACAGTAATCCTTGAGTATACCATTAAAGTTTCAGAACCACTGGTCAGACTAAAATAAGGAACAAAAGGAAAATCTATATGCCGATGCTTAGGCATCTAAATTATTCTGCCTTTCAGATATGATTAATCCCTAGCAGTGAGTAGGGGGAGAAATGTAAATTATGCAGGCTCCTCTGTAGGTGCTACTCCGTTTTTTGGTAAGACTAAGCCTTCATGATCTTAATATTTGTTAGTAGATTTATCGTTGTAAGGATAAAGGTAAGTCAGCTTATGGTTAACTGCATGATACTGTATTGTCTTGATTTTGCAGTTAAAAGTGGCCCTAAATTCAAATAGAAGACAATTAGTGCATCAATACCATCTTCAGTTATATCCATTTATTTTGAACTTTGTTCTAACTTTCAATTGAGCCTTTAATGGCTTAGTAAATGACAATGTGTTTAAATTTTCACTGACATTTTCTATTTTCACAAGCTTCACATTTCTTCAAAGAGCCCCAAACTCAGTGGCATATTTTTTGTAATACCTGTAATCAAGGCCTTCACCCAGGTCCTAAGCAAAGCTAACAAATAATTATTCTTCACAATAGAGCTAAAAACAGGAGTCTAAGTAATTAAAGTACTAATTGAACTTCCCCATTACTGATGCATTAGTTCCTGCTCTGACATAAACATTAATCAAAGTCGTTGAATAATTCAGCTCTCCACTTCCCCCACCTGTGTAGACAAATCTGCCTGCTATCCTATAATGATAACATAGAAGAAAATGTTTCATAATGTTGTTTGGTAATGTCTTTGTTAAGTACCAATAACTGATAACTACTCTACAGAAAAGTGGGAAGAAGGTACAGGGTAAAAGCAAATTGTAGTCATATATGTGACTACATATGGCATGCAAAATATATACTTAAATAAAATATATTTATTATTTAACTAAAATATATTAATATTAAATATAATTATATATTTCCTCTTTAAAAAAATAAATCCATGGAGGAAAGAGTCTTTTCAGGAAATATTTTTAAGTATTTCACAAAACTTTTGCATTTTAATGAAGTGGGCCATTTAGACTGCAACTGTACAGGGAGGGACAGTGGATTTCCTTTAATTATGTGATTAGATAAATATTTATATGTTTTCCTCTGTGTTGAAATTCAGGCTTCCTGTTGAGTCTAGCTGTTGGCTCTCTCCTCTCCAACTGGCAGAACCAGTTTCCAGGGCTGCTGGAGGAGATGCACATCAGATGCTGCTTCGATAAGATAGGAAGTCACCATTATGGAAAGCTCTGCTTTTGAAGCCAGGCTGGCGGGGACCCCAGTCTGGCATTGCAGGATGAGCTGTGGTGGCTGCTCTTGCCACACCTCCCTCAGCTTCTTGATGTGTGGACAGGAGGATGCACACTCTCAGAGGGCACCCTCCTTTCTAAGCATCTATCGCCTTAAAATCACTAGTGGGATGTTCCTAGAAGGACCACCTAATAGTTTAACATGGAGACTGTAGTACATGATATGATGCGTGGTCTCATCTCCCTTCAGGAATGCAGGACTTACGCCCCTGCTGCTGTCAGCCCCTTATAGGGATTGCCCTGGCTGAAGAGACTCACCTTGTATAAGGCCATACTTCCTTCCAAAGGCAGCTTACATCCAGTGCTGTAAAGGGTATAAAGGCCTGGCCTCCTTGTGTCAGTTTGGGGGAACTCTGAAGGGTGGTCCTGGCTCGAGGGTCTCCCATCCCCTTGGGGTCAGCTAGGGCCTTCCTTGGGACTGCGTTATAGCTCAGCTTCTCACTCTGCCCCATCCTACCTCCTTCCACAGGCCTGTATCATGAGAACACTTCCTAATCTCTGCATACTAACCTCTGCTTCAGAGTTGGCTTCCTAAGGAATTGGCCTGTGACAGAAACGACAGGAAGTTCCCTTCCAGAAGAAGTAAATGGTTTTTATTCTTCAGTTTGTTAATATGGTTTATCACATTGATTGATTTGCATATATTGAAGAATCCTTGCATTCCTGGGATAAACCCTGCTTGATCACGGTGTATGATCCTTTTAATGTGCTGTTGGATTCTGTTTGCTAGTATTTTGTAGAGGATTTTTGCGTCTATGCTCATCAGTGATTCTGGCCTATGATTTTCTTTTTTTGTAATATCATTTTCTGGTTTTGGTATCAGGGTGATGGTAGCCTAATAGAATGAGTTTAGGAGTGTTCCACCCTCTGCAAGTTTTTGGAAGAGTTTGAGAAGGACAGGTGTTAGCTCTTCTCTAAAAGTTTGATAGAATTCACTTGTGAAACCATCTGGTCCTGGACTTTTGTTTGTTGGAAGATTTTAAATCACAGTTTCAATTTCATTACTTGTGATTGGTCGGTTCATATTTTCTATTTCTTCCTGGCTCAGCATCACTAATTATTAGAGAAATTCAAATCAAAACTACAATGAGGTATCACCTCACACCGGTCAGAATGGCCATCAACAAAAAATCTACAAACAATAAATGCTGGAGAGGGTGTGGAGAAAATGGAACCCTCTTGCACTGTTGGTGGGAATGTAAATTGATACAGCCGCTATGGAGAACAGTATGGAGGTACCTTAAAAAACTAAAAACAGAGCTACCATATGACCCAGCAATCTCACTACTGGGCACATACCCTGAGAAAACCATAATTCAAAAAGACACATGCACTCCAGTGTTCACTGCAGCACTATTTACAATAGCCAGGTCATGGAAGCAATCTAAATGTCCACTGACAGACGAATGGATAAAGAAGATGTGGTACATATATACCGTGGAATATTACTCAGCCATTAAAAGGAACAAAATTGGGTCATTTGTAGAGACGTGGAGGGGCCTAGAGACTGTCATACAGAGTTAAGTAAGTCAGAAAGAGAAAAACAAATATCGTATATTAACACATCTATGTGGAATCTAGAAAAATGATATAGATGATCTTATTTGCAAAGGAGAAATAGAGACACAGATGTGGAGAACAAATGTATGGATGCTGAGGGGGAAGGGGGGAGGAATTGGGAGATTGGGATTGACACATACACACTATTTATACTATGTATAAAATAGACAACTAATGAGAACATACTGTATAGCACAGGGAACTCTACTTAATGCACTGTGGTGACCTAAATGGGAAGGAAATCCAAAAAAGAGGGGATATATGTATATGTATAGATGATTCATCTTGCTGTACAGTAGAAACTAACAGCATTGTAGAGCAACTATACTCCAATAAAAATTAATTAAAAAAGAAAAAGAAGTGAAATGGTATGACACTGATCACAGTCATTAACAAGGTGGGCATGGCGTCAATAGGCAAATAATAAAAGGATGTGAAAGAAAGTAGTTGGAGGTACCGGGGAGAAGTAGGTCACACTGGAGACTAAAATGAAATAGGCAATGTTTTCCTTTCTCCTCAGGCTGAGTTTAGTCAAGCGGATTCTGGACCAGAGCCTGGGGCCTCCTCAGTGAGTCTCACTATTGAAAAATCTGTTCTCACCAACATGGCCCACTGTTGAGAGGAAAGGACAACTAGGTCTGGGAGGAGAGACTATTCCTGCATCCACAGTCTATTGAATCACCTCTCAGACACTCATCAAACTCTTCAGAATCAGCTTCAGAGTTACTTCAAAGAACCCTTACTTCAAAGTGATGTTCAGAGATTTGAAAATAACCTCCAGAGTTCTCAGAAATCTCCTCAGCAGCAGCAGCAGAGTGGGCACCTCTCCTGCCCTTACCGTGGATGGGAGACGGCAGTCCAGGGATCTGTCTCATTAGCAGAGAGAACAGCAGCCCATCTTTAGCCCTGCTGATATGGACACAGACTGTTCACAGGTTTCTAGCAGAATCTGGCCACCATCCCGTCTGTTTTGAATTCTCCTTTTTATCACCTTCCCCATAGGTGGTCTAGTAAGTCTCCAGATGAGACCATGGACTTTAGACACCACTACTTGATGAAGGTGAGACACGATTTAACACAGGAGATCCTCACTGGGCTTTACTGACCAACATGCAAAGAAAAACCATCATAGCTGCCAGCATAGGCCTACCCACCTCGGGGGAGTGAGGGTGGGTGTTGTAGGAAGGCAGAAGGTAGAGGCAAGAGTATGGCAGCAACTTTAAAGAAGAATAAGTGTAGACCTAATACTTGGTGATGTCTTTATCCCCAAAAGCCTGGCTGTCTGCACACAGCCACATCTCATGAAAAGGCACTGGGAGAGCTGTGTGAAAAGGTTCCGTTTCTGTTCTTTTTTTTTTTAAGTTGTCTGCCAGATGCTCTGAAAAGAGCTTTTTGTGTTGAGCTTAAGGCAGTTTAACTAGCAGTAGGCAGAGCATTGTTAAAATGGATAAAAATGGGAGATAAGCGTTGCTCCCACAATCTGCTTCCAATGGTTATGGAAAAGAAAAGAAGTGGCTCCTTGGAGGTACATTGTTGCTGCACTTCCTGGGCTCAAAGGCCTTCCTCTAAAATTAATATTTACCTCCAATTACAGTTTCCTGGGGTAAGGAGTCCCCACTGATGATCCTGTTCTGAAAAGCTTTGATTTGTTGAAGGGGTAGGCAAATCTACTCACTTAGGTACCCCCCCACAGAAAGCGGCCAATGAAAAAGATTAAAATCAGAGCAGGAAGAATGTTTTATTTACATTTCTTTGAAGTTCAGGCCTTCATTCCTTCTCTTTCCCCACTCCCTTGAGCAGAATGGCTCCAATAAGTTTTGCTCTGCTTTTAGAAAGCTCACATCTGCCCCTTGGCTGTAGTTTTGCTTTGTATTTTGCCACATTTGGAAGGCTTTTCTGTCTTCTTGAAATTAGGATTTGGCCCATGTGGAAAAAAAAAGATGTAGATGTATGACTTTGCTGACTCCACATGCATGCAAACTGCGAAGTAGCAGACTAGCTGAACTTTGCACACATACCAAACATCATTTGAAAGCTTGCTTTCCCCTGCCCACCAGCCCCATTTTCTGTTAACTGCAGCCATACAGAGCTCCAATCCCTTCTTTGGATGGGTGAAAAAAACGAGGTGGAATTTTTCCTCCAAGAGAGGAGAAGAAAGGAAGCCGACGGAAGCCATGCCCTGGGCCTGATGAAGCACCGGCCTTTGTTCCTTCCTGGTGCCCTTCAGGACCCTAACAGGTTATTACAGCTGAGTTTTGGAATGGTGACCATCCATGGCAACAGCAGAGGATTTCCAGGGATGATGCTGTACTCCACTGCGGCAGTCACGGGAGCTTTTCAAACCCCTGTGGCCCCTCGCTGTAGATGGACATGGCTGAGTGTGGAGGGGATTTAGTCCTCTCAGTCCTTCAGCCTTGCTGAGATCACCTGCATATCTACCGGTGCTGCCCAGAATGGTGTGTAGTTATAACAGATATAAGTATCTTGAAACTAATTTTTTTTTCTTTCAGGAGTCAGTCGTTTATTAAAATTTTATTGAAGTATAGTTGATTTACAATGTTGTATTAATTTCTTCTGTACAGCAAAGTGACTCAGTTATACATATATATGTATATATATATTATTTTTCATATTCCTTTCCATTGTGGTTTATTTATCACAGGATATTGAAAATAGTTCCCTGAGCTATACAGTAGGTCCTTGTTGTTTATCCATTCTATATATAATCGTTTGCCTCTGCTAATCCCAAACTCCCAATCCTTCCCTCCCCTAACCTCCCTCTCCCTTGACAACCACAAATCTGTTCTCTATATCAGAGTCTGTTTTTGTTTCATGGATATGTTGATTTGTATCGTATTTTACATTCCACATATAAGTGATATCATATGGTATTTGTCTTTCTCTTTCTGACTTACTTCGCTTAGTATGATAGATCTCTAAGTTCATCCATGTTGCTGCAAATGACATTATTCTTTTTGATGGCTAACATTCCATTGTATATATATATACCACATCTTTATCCATTCATCTGTCAATAGACATTTAGGTTGTTTCCATGTCTTGGCTATTGTAAATAGTGCTGCTATGAACATAGGGGTGCATGTATCTTTTCGAAGTATAGTTTTGTCTAGGTAGATGCCCTAATTCTTTATGTGGAGAGAGGAAGGAAAAAGAGATACTGAAGAAGAAAGATTTTTGATAAAGAGAAAAAGTAAATAACTTACCAGATATTGTCTGCCAACAGGGAACAGACCAAGACATGTGCTGAATCTTTCCCTATAATCAGGTATGTCTGGATGTCTCAGGATTTCTCTTTCTCCTCCTAGGAGCCAGGAAAAGGGCTCGAAGCCCAACCATCCTCCACAGTTTTGGACAGACCTTTCAGAGATCACGTCTGAGAGACTCTTAAGACAAAGGTATGGAAAAGAGATGGCCAGCTGTCAGGATTAGCCACCTGAATCCAGAATAGGGGAAAAGTGAGACCGAAGAAATAGAAAACACAGAAAAATGTAACCATTGAGCTGATAAAATAAGGGAAAGTGTTCTTGCAGCCACCCTGTCTCAGTAAAATTTAGTTCCAATATGGGAACCCCAGGGTCAGGTTACCATGCTTTGGGATTTTTTTCTGCTCTTATCCCTCTGCACAGGAGTTAAGGTCTATGGCCAGGAAGCTCCCGCCAATGAATATTTTCTATTCTTCCTTTGTCAGGTTTTCCTTTTCAACCTCCCAACAAGAGCATTTTGCCAGGGGAGTGTTTTTTCTTGTGTGTGAAGGGTTTGGGGGACTGTTTGTTCTGCAAAGCATCTGCAGACAATAATTGGGAAATGTGTTAAAGCTGCCATCAATTTGCTTTATTGATATGGAAGCCTCAGTGGGTCCCCGAGGAGAACAGACTTTTTCCCCATGTGAGCTAGCGACTGAAAAGGCCGAGCCACTGAAAAGGACGAGTCAGAGGCAGGAGCCAGGAGAGGAAAGTGACAAGGGGAAACAGAGGGGCGGAAACTGAGTCAGCAGTCCTAAGACAAAGCCTGCGATGAAAACAAAATCTTCTCGAGATGTTCAAAAGGAGAGCTGGTTATCACAGAAGCTCCTCCAAAAAAAGGAATTTTCAGGGATTAAGACAAGGGTGGGTGGAGACAAGAGATGAGGGAATATGTGTATCAAAAGAACCTCAACTGGATGGCATGGTTCCTGTCTGTTAAGCAGTTTAGTTTTTACAAAAGCTTTCTCCCCCCATTACAGCATAGTGGTTAGTTCTGCCATAGAGAAATCCAAAGTCTCTTGACTCGTTGTTTATGGCACCTGGACAAATGGTAATTACCAGCCTATAATTCCCTTGAGGGGAACGGATGTTTCAATAAATTATAACAGCTGAGTCTGAGTGGTTTACAGCAACATCAAAACCTTGCTATGGACATATAATCTTATAACCACAACTTGCTAGTGAATAGGTGTTTGCACAATGGGTGATTTAGGAGCTTCCGGCCCTTCTCAGGGAGCAGTGTGGGCTGCCGGGCTCTCTCCAGCTGCCCCCAAGGCACCCTAGAATGAACTGAAGACACTTCCCGTCTCAGCAGGTTGCCAAGGCTCACTGCCTTGGCTTCTCCAAGGTGAACACATTTGGATCCGCACTGGGATACACATCTATAAGATTTGTTGATTCGCTCAAAAGAGTACTCCCCAAAATGACCACAAGTGTGTTCTCAAGCATTTAACATGTTCACAGGTATCTCAGAGCAAGGAAGAGCTCTACAGATTATATTCAAGGACAGAGCGAAAGAGGGACTGCCTAAATCAGTATGCAACCTTGGTCATGATGATTTAATAGTAAAACTTATAAGACCTGTTTTGAAAATGTGTTAGAGCCGTATTAGAAGCATTGGGTTCAAAATGTTCAAGAAATATTTATCGTGAGGCTCCTACGTGGACAGGACATAGAAGTGTCCTGTTAAACGGTCAGGCGGAAGATAGAAATATGGCAGGATTGCTGAAAAGCACTAAAAAAAATCCTAATTCATTACTTATCTAGTGTATTTAAAGTATATACTCCTGTGACTTCCAAAAATAGTTTGAAGTTGCTTAGATTATAATGTCATAATATATATTATGCCAAATATATCTATTATATATGCAAATATGCATGCATGCGTGTGTATGTAATTTTTAAAACATACCAAGGGAAGAGTGGGAGAGAACTGTATTGGATATTAAAAACTAAGTTAAAGCAATTTGGCTCTAAGTTTCTCTTTGAACTTCCTAGAACAAGAAAAGAAATGGGAAAAAAAAGAAAAGGAAAGAAAAAAGAAAAGATGATGGATATAACTGTTGAGGAAACTGAGGTTCCAGTAAGAAACCTGATCAATGGCGCGTCTTAGGTAATGCAGTGGGGACTCCAGGGCCCAAGTCTCTAAAACACCATGGCAGGTGGAGCACCATTTCTTACCAATCGGGTCTTCTTCCTCTGCACACACACAAAAGCAAACAAATCACTTTTCATCCATCACACTGTCTCATAAAAAGAAAATATCTACAGGCCTTTCTGCGCCTATGGTCACAAAACATGAAGGCCATGATCCCACAATTAGACCTCAGGATTCAGGAAAGAAAAGCTCTTCTTCACAGAACAGTGGCAGTATCCAGCCCTTATAAATCCTTGGAATAAACCAATTAAAGCCACTGACTCACCAGGCAAGGGCTTTAGCATGAAAAGAGAGTTATTGCTGTCATTTCCATACACTATCTCATTCTAGTACCGTATTTTTAGTGTGCTTTCTTAAAAATATCTATGCTCGGGCTTCCCTGGTGGCGCAGTGGTTGAGAGTCCGCCTGCCGATGCAGGGGACACGGGTTCGTGCCCCGGTCTGGGAGGATCCCACATGCCGCGGAGCGGCTGGGCCCGTGAGCCATGGCCGCTGAGCCTGCGCGTCCGGAGCCTGTCCTCCGCAACGGGAGAGGCCACAACAGTGAGAGGCCCGCGTAACGCATAAAAAAAAAAAAAAAAAAAAATCTATGCTCCAAATCGCCTGACAAATTTTAGCACAAACATCCATTTGCCTTATAATCTTTGCCCTACGTATGTTAAGCCTCCAAAGATTTTCAAAAGTACTTATTTTCAAAAGCACTCATTGGTCCTCCACACCTTCGCACTTCAGAAACTAAGGCACTCTGGGGAGAGTGTTGGTTTATTGAATGGATAATCCATTTTTGTAACAATAAATAGAGACAGGTTGAACATATTAATAGGAATTACCGCACTATAAGATCTTATGCAATGAAATATTTTCAGACTCCAACGTCAGTTCAAGAGGTCTGTCCTTCCAAACAAAGGTGTATATGCTTCCGTTAACTGGGCAAGAGAACTCTATAGTCTATTCTTTGATTAATCCAAAGCACAGAGTTAAATGTCTGAGTGAAGTAACAAATTAATCCTGGTAGTTCTACTCCTTTTAATTGATCTCTTAAATGGTTCTGTTTCTATTTTTAATTGTCCTGTTGCTGTAAGCTGCCTCAAAGTCTTTTTTAAAAAGGTGTAAATCATGTATAAGCAAATGTAATAAAACACAAATGCTTTCTACAGGAACTTAGGTAAAATGCAGGATGAACCAAAAGATGCATATCAGGGTACAAGACAAATGAGGATAAAGTTTCCTTGTGATATCCCAGAAACTGTCCCCTGGAACAATATCAGGTCCACAGAGCCAAACAGTTTACATGTGCTCGAAGAAGAAAAAACCAAACCAATAACAGGGAGAACTCAGGGTTCTCTTTTCAAAGATATAGATTTGTGACACCTGAACCAAAATCACTGGGCAAATTTAAATGCCTTCAGGTTGGAAGTGTGGGTATAAATGAATGAAGTGGTGAAAAACCACAGAGGGTGGGCCTTATGGGGAAATGGAGAATGTGCCTTCCCACCATTCAAATGTAAATTTTTATAAAACATGCCTCAAGACAGACAAAATATTGTACATCTGTTGACCACAGTTGTTGGCTCAGTGGCTATGTTGTGACCCCTGATCTAAATAATCAATATATTTCACGCCACTAAAGTTTCTCAACAGTGGAACTACTGGCACTTGGAGTGGAACCAACTTTCACTGTGCAGCACTTTGCTGTGCATTGCAAGTCTATGGTCCTCCGGGTCTCCCAGGAACCAAAAGCTATAGCACCATTCAGGCAACTGAAAGTGTTCCCACCACCCCACAAATTTCAAATGTGTGTTTCCCACCCCTCCCCCACCCCCAAGGTGGGAACTAGTGTCTAGTTCCATGCCTAAACTATTCTGCCTCTTGGTATGTTCATATCTCACCTTGTATTTTTCCTTCTTCACCACATGATTTTCAGGATTTAAGAAGAACAGTATAGGGCTTCCCTGGTGGCGTAGTGGTTGAGAGTCGGCCTGCCGAGGCAGGGGACATGGGTTCGTGCCCCGGTCCGGGAAGATCCCACATGCCGCAGAGTGGCTGGGCCCCTGAGCCATGGCCGCTGAGCCTGCGCGTCCGGAGCCTGTGCTCCGCAACGGGAGAGGCCACAACAGTGAGAGGCCCGCGTACCGCAAAAAACAAACAAACAAACAAAAAACAGTATAATAGCAGGCCCTTTCCTTTGTCTTACATCGAATTAGAAAGAGCGCTATGAAGGGGTTGGCAGGAAATATGAAGATAATGAGATGAGGAGGAAGAGAAACTGATCAAGGGCAAGTCAATACAGTCACTAGGCAAAGGAAACAGCAGGGAAAGTATGTGGAGATGGAGGCTGGACTAGTGATTTTTATTATTGCTACCACCACACAGTTTTTCAAAGCTGCTCTCTTTCATCCTCTTCCATCACCTTGGAACTTTCCCAGAAGGCCCAATTTGAGAAACTTTGCATTTATATCTTTGGCCCCTAAATTAATTTAGAATCCTGTCTTAATGACCACCATTTATAACATCCAGTTCTACATAATGAGGCCATTGCCAACTCATGGTCAACAGCCCACAGTAACTCAAGGTTGCTGTTATGGATATAATTAGCCTCCTTAAATGAAAAACTCATGTAAGACAGATGTATTCCCAAGTCATTGTTCATTTACCAGTCAACCCAGTTAATACACCTATTGATATAGTGTTTCATTCATAAATAGAAATTACTTTTGGATGATTGCATGTTATAATATCCTGTGTAAATCTGGCATCAGTTCTCAAAGTTCAGTTTTTTGTTTCCTCTGAGTGGAGAATGTTGTAAACTATAAGGACTTGATGACTGTAGGGTTCCCCCCGATGGAGAAATGGCCCTCGCATTTTTAAAAATGGTAAAAAAAAAAAAAAAAAAAAAAAAAAAAGGTCTCAGGGATATGCAGATTTGAAGATGTTTGGAATAAAACTGTTAAACAGAGAAGAGAAAATGAACCAAGGTGGGGGTGGGAATATAGGTGTTAGACAATTTCAAAAGTTCAGAATAGAAGAGTGTCAGACATAGGTAAAGCAGGGTGGAAGAACCAGTGTAAGGAAAGGTCAGGAGGTATAACTGACACTAAGCTTGGTTCTAGCAGAGAAGCAAAGACTAGCAGACTGGGCGTGTGTTTGCAGGGGAGAGAGGGGATATGGGGGAGGGGGTGGGTTGGGGGGAGGAAGGAGTCCCCTAAGCCTTGGTATAAAGCTGGGCTTTTAAATGTAATGTCCACGCTTATTGACAAGGAAGGGAGGATTACAAAATAAGAGGTCACTAACAAGTTCCTACAGCCTCAGAAACTGATTCAAAGTAACTCTTGATATGTTTTTAAAACATCTGTACTTTTTAATAATCATGATAATATCAACAACTAGTTGACAGTTCATTCGTTAAGCTGTAGGCAATGTTCTATTAACTTTACATGGATTAGCTTCTTTCATCTCAACACTATGGGCATCCTCATTTTGCAGCTGAAGAAACTAAGGGGGAGAGGGTTAAATAACTGGTTCAACTCTGTCACATGGGTACTAAGGGGAATTTGAAGGCAGGCATCTGGTTCCAAATCCCTGCTTTTAACTGTCAAGTGACACTGCCTCTTTTCACATCTGACACTCTCTGTCATTCCCAGGATGACAGACCCCTTGAGAACTATCCCTACCTCACCAAGAGTGGACCCCAGAAGCCCTGCATGCACTATCCCCTCCCCAGGACAGAATTGTTCAAATCAAGGTAGGCACCTTGCCCCAAACTAATCCCTTCAGATTCTCCCCCACCCCAATAGTTTGGAATTGGGATAGAAATAACCAGTGAGTTTGGTCCTTTATGCTGAGAAATGTCAGTGTAGAGGCTACCATGTATCTGCCTCCTTCCCTTCAGGTCTACTGAGAGACAGAAGATGGGGAATGAGTGGAAGGACACAGAAAAGAGATAGAAAGGGAGCATTTCCTAGGTCCTTAGTGAGTGTCCAGCTCCTTTTTTCCAGGCCAAACTGAGGCCAGCTCCTTTCCTGCCATTAGAATCAGTAAAATGCCCTCTATCCTCAGAGTAAGAATCCCTTTTTGCTTATCCTGCTCTGAGTTGGTTTCTGTCACTTACAACCAGAGATGTAACTAAAATAACATAGAGACCTCCAATCTGTAGTTTCTATCTATTCTTCTGTATTTTACTGTCTTAAGCATTTATCCCTTTCATCAACACTTTCTGTCTTCTTTCAGATAAGAAACCCTTTCCTAAATCCCTCTGAGATTTAGTCTTAGAACAATAATAATATCGCAGACACCAGCAGACCTCCATCTCCTACTAGAAAGACTGAGAACAAAATAACCAGAGTGTACAGTACATATTTGCTTTATGGAAATGATTTTTAAAATGATAACAATAGCAGCCACCACCATCACATCTGATAGCATAAATATTCTTTTTATTTGTAGAGTAGACATTAATTTTAATGGTATTTGGGTTCTTTTGATAGTCTACCAATTTCATTAAAATGGAATTCTACTGTAATCCCTGATAAATAATCAAAATAGCCCCTGATAGAAGCTTAACTTTTATACTCGCAAATAAAACATTGCAATGGATTGCTTTAATAGCGTGATGATCTCCAAAGCAACTTTCCCACATCAACTATGTTTTTATGAGGGGGATGGAGGAAAGGATACTGCCTATGGTTATTTTCTCAAGTTGACCTGAACTTGCCTGAGCAATTAATATGCCTGTGACTAAACACAGATAGAACGGATAGACCTTCTCCATCATTCTCATTTTGTTGATGAGGATGCTGAGGCCTAAAGAGCAAGGTCACACAATTCAGTGGCAGTGTTGGCACTGGATCCTGAGTCAGCTAATATTCCTGATTTAAAGCTCTTTACCATTCACCTCTTTGAGAAGGCTTTGTGGCTTTTACAAGTTTCAAAACATTAAGAGGCGACCTAAGGTTGAGGAACTCAGATCAATTCACACGAGAAGTATCCAGTAGAATGACCAGGCACTGGATGGGGAGTTCTGGTCCAGGCTCTGCCATTTACAGAGCTGTGCTTTTGGGTCCCATTCGGAAAAAAAAAAAAAAAAAAAAAGGTGAGGAGACAGAACTACTTCCAATGGTTTCTTGACATTTTGGAGCGTCCTCAGGTGCCTCTAGAAAACCTGGCTAGCCTCCCATTGGGGCTTTTGGTGGCAGCTTCTACTGGATTTCCTATACAGTGATCAGAACTGGAAATTCATAGAGTCTTCTGGTGAGCCAAGGGAGTTCCCCACCCTCTTCCTTCAGAACCCAGATAATGTGCGTGAGATTCAACCCGCAATGACGGTCAGATATCTGTGTCAGTCACTAACTCCAGAGCCATTTAGTTTACAAGCTTTGGAAATTTACATCCATCTACTTCTTTTGTTTAACTTGACTTTATCTTACTAGTTTCTTTACTGAACAAAGAAATTTTGAGTTCAAAAAAAAATCTCTTAATCTGACTTAAGGTAAATGTCTTTATAAACAGATAAATTCAAATAATAGACGTGGGATTTGGTTACTGTGGTTCTAAAACAAAGCACAAACCCCTGCACTTCTCTTTTATAAAAAAATACCATCATGGATTTTGTACTGCTAGTTTCTGGTATCAATTCAGCCTCCTGCGATACGTGTTACTAAAAATCTTTGGAGTGCTTGTTTGTACATGCCAGATTTTCTTTAATATACCAACCAATAAATAGTTCCACTCCGCAATCTTTCAGAAGAAAAAAAGCTGTGAAAAATGAAGTAAAAAGCAAAATAAAATATTTTTCACATTTCTTCATATTTGTCCTAAAGCATGGAGTGTGGCTCAGGATCTCCACCTAGTGGAATCTTTAAGGTGATAACTCTGTTGTAAAACCTCTAAAACTTAAGAAATTTGAGGATGGGGCCATCAAGTCAGACGAGTGATTTTTTTTCTACACAAAATGTATTTATTGAGAGTCTGATATGATAAGTCAATATTGCTTCTTTTTTTTTTTTTTTTTGCGATACGCGTGCCTCTCACTGTTGTGGCCTCTCCCGTTGTGGAGCACAGGCTCCGGACGCGCAGGCTCCGGACGCGCAGGCTCAGCGGACATGGCTCACGGGCGCAGCCGCTCCGCAGCACGTGGGATCTTCCCGAACCGGGGCACGAACCCGTGTTCTCTGCATCGGCAGGCGGACCCTCAACCACTGCGCCACCAGGGAAGCCCTAATATTGCTTCTTTTTAAGTGGGAGGGTTCACATTTCCTAGGTTACTATTAAGAGATCTTTTTCAACTAAGATCTCTGACCCATGAAAGCCATCCTTTGTCATATCATAAGCAGGGTACTTGGGTTCTTCCTCTTTCCCTTTGCCAAGCTCATATCAGAAGACACTGCTTTATAAAAAATCCACTCTGAATGGGTAGGGAAAAGAAAGGGACTGTTGCTCAGGAAAGGACATTTTTTCCTAGTTATTAATTCTTATCAAAAGGTTGATGGAGAAAGTTGCTGATAAGGTATCTAACAAGGTGATGTGAGTGCTCTCAGATAGATTAAAGAGACATAATAAATCATGGGGCTCTCATCTACTTCTCAGGATGAATACAGATTATATCTGTGTAGACAACTGAATGAATTTCAATGATAGCATGTAATTTTCGAGATAGACCACTTCTGATCATTTTTCCCTTTGAAAGGTAAAACATATGCAATGCAAGTTACACTTCCACAAGCAGTGCTAACTGCTGCTCTCAGAGTAACTTCTGGAAAATCTTTAGGTGCATAGTCACCACCTCATGTGTCCACCTCAGTGATCTGGAAAGGCTAAGACTTTCTTTGCTGAATTTTCCATCTTCTCTTCATCACGTCTGGTATTTTGTTTCTGGCACCTGTGTTCATTACCAATGATCCCTGAGAGATCGTTGAACCGAGAGGGATCCCTGAGTTCATATCCTATGAGTTTGTCACACTATCCATATGCTGCCTAGAAAGATGCGGGGTATTTGGGGTTCAGTAGGGATCTTGTTATAATTATGCTGTTCAATAGACTAGCTGTTTATTCATGGCCAACACATAATTTGTACAATAATTGTCCTTTACTCCAAAAACAAAAAGCATCAGTGGTCAATTGGTATAAAGACTGCTACCTATGAAAACTATAAGCTTGTGATTGCTGATATAAATCACTGACATAAATCTGTTTCATGGTCACCCTGGGCTCTGTGCAGCCAAATTCAAATTACTTTCCTGTCATATTTTGGTGTAATGATTGCATTAATGGACCCAATTCCTCACCCTTCCATCTATTTGCCACGTCTGGTGTCATTGAGGCAATAGATAACTGATAGAGGATGCACACTAAATTTTGGGATGGCTTAGGGGTTAACCAGAGGAAGTTCTTATTGAAAAATAGTCATCTGAGAGCAAAGAAGAACTGTAGTTTGGGATTTTGAAAAATGAGAGCTACAGGGAACAAAAGTGAAAAAGTACTTCATGGTGAAAATAAGCAGACATTTAAGAAAGTTGAAAAGGATATAGTATCAGGCAACAAGGCCAGAACCAATATGACCATGCTTAGTGAATGTGTATGGAAGGAAGGGATTCTGATGGAAGAGAATGGCTACCACACAGGATTTGACCTCACCACATATTTTAAAATAGCGGGATGAACATAGGCAGAACACTCTCTGACATATATCGCAGCAAGATCATTTTTGATCCACCTCCTAAAGTAACAAAAGTAAAAACAAAAATAAACAAATGGGACCTAATTAAACTTAAAAGCTTTTGCACAGCAAAGGAAACCATAAACAAAACAAAAAGACAACCCACGGAATGGGAGAAAATATTTGCAAATGAAGTGACTGACAAGGGATTAATCTCCAAAATATACAAACAGCTCATGCAGCTCAATATCAAAAAAACAAAAACCCAATCAAAAAATGGGTGGAAGATCTAAGTGGACATTTCTTCAAAGAAGACATACAAGTGGGCAAAAAGTATATGAAAAGATGCTCAACATCCCTAATTATTAGAGAAATGCAAATCAAAACTACAATGAGGTATCATCTCACACTGGTCAGAATGACCATCATCAAAAAAATCTATAAACAATAAATGCTACACTGCTGGTGGGAATGTAAATTGTTACAGCCACTATGGAGAGAAGTATGGAGGATCCTTAAAAAACTAAAAATAGAGCTACCATATATCCACAATCCCATCCTGGGCATGTATCCAGAGAAAACCATATTTGTAACGGTACATGCACCTCAATGTTCATTGCAGCACTATTTACAATAGCCGGGACATGGAAGCAACCTAAATGTCCATCGACAAAGGAATGGATAAAGAAGATGTGGTACATATATACAGTGAAATATTAGCCATAAAAAAGAATGAAATAATGCCATTTGCAGCAACATGAATGGACCTAGAGACTGTCATACTGAGTCACACAGAGAAAGACAAATATAATATGATATCACTTATATGTGGAATCTAAAAAAAGTGGTACAAATGAACTTATTTATAAAACAGAAATAGAGTCACAGATGTAGAAAACAAACTTATGGCTTCCAAGGGGGAAAGTCGGGGGAGGAATAAATTGGGAGATTGAGACTGACATATACACACTATTATATATAAAATAGATAACTAATAAGAACCTACAGTATAGCACAGGGAACTCTATTCAATACTCTGTAATGACCTATATGGGAAAAGAACCTAAAAAAGAGTGGATATATGTATATGTATAACTGATTCACTTTGCTGTACAGCAGAAATGAACACAACATTGTAAATCAACTATACTCCAATAAAAATTAATTTAAAAAATAAAATAAAAAACGAAACCAAAAAACATAAAAATAAAAATAGCGGCATGATTGCTTTAACCATTAAGGAATTGCAAATTGCATTTCTACAAGTAGGTCTTGGTTTTTTTTAGCTGTAAGTGGAGGGATAGACTAGAAGAGTTCCAAAGCTCCTTCCACATGTCCCATAACCCTATTATCTCAGCATACCAATTCATTGTTTTGAGAAACAATGCATGGTAGTCATGCCCACAATTACTGTATGCAATTAGAAAGCAGTACCTGTAGCATTAACACCACTATGATTTGAGTGTGTCTGAGTTGAAGAATACTTCATGAGAATTATGCTAATAAGATGGTTAGGGGTTTAGAGCATATGTCTCATTCAGGAGGTAAGCCCCTTGATTGGATCTCCAGAAGTTTCTGCAGGGGACAGAGTGAAAGAATTGATGTTTGACTACAATAACAAGGCCAAACTTCATGCATGTTATTCATGCCTTCATGCCAGGGTATCTTCAGACAGGATTGGGCAATAAGACCTCTGAAGATGTGGATGATCTCCCAGCTACAAGCAATTTTCCACACTGAGTAAAGTTATTTACTCCTTCCCTATGATATACACACATGAGCTGGCACGGCCCTTCATATGATTTGGTTACTGAAACAGAAACAGAAAAAGAGAGAGAGAGTGCAAGAAAGTGAAAAAATAAATTGACTTCAAAGGCTACCTTAACTGACTATCATGTTTTGGGAGAGGAAGGATAGTTTCATGGGCAAATATCTCATTAACCTCAACTAGAAAGCTCCCTGTGGCCAGGGACTCATCTCACTCTTAAATACCTGTAGCATTCAACCCCATTGGAATGAACATTGTAGACCCTCAACAAATATGTTCTATTTTTTCTCCTCTTTTGTACTAGGGGACTTTTAGTGCAGCCTTGTTTTTGTTTTGTTTTGTTTACAACTTTATTGGAGTACAATTGCTCCACAGTGTTGTGTTAGTTTCTGCTGTATAAAAAAGTGAATCAGCTATATGTATACATGTATCCCCATATATCCTCCCTCTTGTATCTCCCGCCCACACTCTCTATCCCACCCTTCTAGGTGGTCACAAAGCGCCAAGCTGATCTCCCTGTGCTATGCAGCTGCTTCCAACTAGCTATCTATTTTACATTTGGTAGTGTATATATGTCCATGCCACTCTCTCACTTAGTCCCAGCTTACCCTTCCCCACCCCCTGTGTCCTCAAGTCCATTCTCTACATCTGCATCTTTATTCTTGTCCTGCCCCTAGGTTCATCAGAACCATTTTTTTTTAAAGATTCCATATATATATGTTAGCATACGGTATTTGTTTTTCTCTTTCTGACTTACTTCACTCTGTAGGACAGACTCTAGGTCCATCCATCTCACTACAAATAACTCAATTTTGTTTCTTTTTATGGCTGAGTAATATTCCATTATATACATGTGCCACATCTTCTTTATCCATTCATCTGTCGATGGACACTTAGGTTGCCCCCATGTCCTGGCTATTGGAAATAGTGCTGCAATGAACATTGTGGTACATGTCTCTTTTTGAATTATGGTATTGTCAGGGTATATGACCAGTAGTGGAATTGCTGGGTCATATGGTAGTTCTATTTTTAGTTATTTAAGGAAACTGCATACTGTTCTCCGTAGTGACCGTATCAATTTACATTCCCACCAAGAGTGCAAGAGGGTTCCCTTTTCTCCACAGCCTCTCTAGCATTTACTGTTTGTAGATTTTTGATGATGGCCACTCTGACCAGTGTGAGGTGATACCTCATTGTAGTTTTGATTTTCATTTCTCTAATGATTAGTGATGTTGAGCATCCTTTAATGTGTTTGTTGGCAATCTGTATATCTTCTTTGGAGAAATGTCTATTTAGATCTTCTGCCCATTTCTGGATTACGTTGTTTGTTTTTTTGATATTGAGCTGCATGAGCTGCTTGTATATTTTGGAGATTAATCCTTTGTCAGTTGCTTCATTTGCAAATATTTTCTCCCATTCTGAGGATTGTCTTTTGGTCTTGTTTGTGGTTTCCTTTGCTGTGCAAAAGCTTTAAAGTTTCATTAGGTCCCATTTGTTTATTTTTGTTTTTATTTCCATTTCTCTAGGAGGTGGGTCAAAAAGGATCTTGCTGTGATTTATGTCACAGAGTGTTCTGCCTGTGTTTTCCTCTAAGAGTTTTATAGTGTCTGGCCTTACATTTAGGTCTTTAATCCATTTTGAGTTTATTTTTGTGTATGGGGTTAGGAAGTGTTCTAAAGTCATTCTTTTACTTGTAGCTGTCTATTTTCCCAGCACCACTTATTGAAGAGGCTGACTTTTCTCCATTTTATATTCTTGCCTCCTTTGCCAAAGATAAGGTGAACATATGTGCATGGGTTTGTCTCTGGGCTTTCTATCCTGTTCCATTGATCTATATTTCTGGTGTTGTGCCAGTACAATACTGTCTTGATTACTGTAGCTTTGTAGTATAGTCTGAAGTCAGGGAGGCTGATTCCTCCAGCTCCATTTTTCTTTCTCAAGATTGCTTTGGCTCTTCAGGGTCTTTTGTGCTTCCATACAAATTGTAAAATTTTTTGTTCTAGTTCTGTGAAAAATGCCATTGGTAGTTTGATAGGATTGCATTGAATCTGTAGATTGCTTTGGGTAGTATAGTCATTTTCACAATGTTGATTCTTCCAATCCAGGAACATGGTATATATCACCATCTGTTTGTATAGTCTTTGATTTCTTTCAACCGTGTCTTATAGTTTTATGCATACAGGTCTTTTGTCTCCTTAGGTAGGTTTATTCCTAGGTATTTTATTCTTTTTGTTGCAATGGTAAATGGCAGTGATTCCTTAATTTCACTTTCAGATTTTTTTTTTTATTCTATAGGAATGCAAGAGATTTCTGTGCATTAATTTTGTATCCTGCTACTTAACAAAATTCATTGATTACCTCTAAGAGTTTTCTGGTGGCATCTTTAGGATTCTCTCAGTATAATATGTCATCTGCAAACAGTGACAGTTTCACATCTTCTTTTCCGATTTGGATTCCTTTTATTTCTTTTTCTTCTCTGATTGCTTGGCTAAAACTACCAAAGCTTGTTGAATAATAGTGGTGAGAGTGGGCACCCTTATCTTGTTCTTGATCTTAGAGGAAATGGTTTCAGTTTTTCACTGTTGAGAACAATGTTGGCTGTGGGTTTGTCATATATGGCCTTTATTATGTTGAGGTAAGTTCCCTCTATGCCGACTTTCTGGAGAGGTTTTATCATAAATTGGTGTTGAACTTTGTCAAAAGCTTTCTCTGCATCTATTGAGATGATCATATGGTTTTTATCCTTCAGTAAGTTAACATGGTGTATCACATTGATTGATTTGCATATATTGAAGAATCCTTGCATTCTTGGGAAAAACCCTACTTGATCATGGTGTATGATCCTTTTAATGTGCTGTTGGATTCTGTTTGCTAGTATTTTGTTGAGGATTTTTGCATCTATGTTCATCAGTGATATTGGCCTGTAGTTTTCTTTTCTTGGTGACATCTTTGTCTGGTTTTGGTAACAGGGTGATGGCGGCCTCATAGAATGAGTTTGGGAGTGTTCCTCTCTCTGCTATATTTTGGAAGAATTTGAGAAGCATAGGTGTTAGCTCTTCTCTAAATGTTTGACGGAATTCACCGGTGAAGTAATCTGGTCCTGGGTTTTTGTTTGTTGGAAGATTTTTAATCACAGGTTTAATTTCAGTGCTTGTGATTGGTCTGTTCATATTTTCTATTTCTTCCTGGTTCAATCTTGGAAGGTTGTACTTTTCTAAGAATCTGTCCATTTCTTCCAGGTTGTCCATTTTACTGGCATATAGTTGCTTGTACTAGTCTCTCATGATCCTTTGTATTTCTGCAGTGTCAGTTGTTACTTCTCCTTTTTCATTTCTAATTCTACTGATCTGAGTCTTCTCCTTTTTTTTCTTGATGAGTCTGGCTAATGGTTTATCAATTTTGTTTATCTTCTCAAAGAACCAGCTGTTAGTTTTATTGACCTTTGCTATTGTTTCCTTCATTTCTTTTTCATTTATTTCTGATCTAATCTTTATGATTTCTTTCCTTCTTCTCACTTTGGGTTTCTTTTTTTGTTGTTTTTCTTTCTCTAATTGCTTTAGGTATAAAGTTAGGTTGTTTATTTGAGATGTTTCTTGTTTCTTGAGGTAGGACTGTATTGCTATAAACTTCTCTCTTAGAACTGCTTTTGCTGCATCCCATAGGTTTTGGGTCGTCATGTTTTCATTGTCATTTGTTTGTAGGTATTTTTTGGTTTCCTATTTGATTTCTTCAGTGATCTCTTCGTTATTTAGTAGCGTATTGTTTAGCCTCCATGTGTTTGTATTTTTTACAGTTTATTTTCCTGTAATTGATATCTAGTCTCATAGCATTGTGGTCAGAAAAGATATTTGATACGATTTCAATTTTCTTAAATTTTCCAAGGCTTGATTTGTGACCCAAGATATGATTTATAGTGGAGAATGTTCCATGAGAGCTTGAGAAGAAAGTGTGTTCTGTTTTTTTTTGGATGGAAAGTCTCTCTCTTCTAATGTGTCTTTTAAAGCTTCTGTTTCCTTATTTATTTTCATTTTGGATGATCTGTCCATTGGTGAAAGTGGGGTGTTAAAATCCCCTACTATGATTGTGTTACTGTCGATTTCCCCATATATGGCTGTTAGCATTTGCCTTATGGGTTGTGCTCCTATGTTGGGGGCATAAATATTTACAATTGTTATATCTTATTCTTGGATTGATCCCTTGATCATTATGTAGTGTCCTTCTTTGTTGCTTGTAATAGTCTTTTTTTTTTTTTTTTTTTTTTTTTTGCGGTACGCGGGCCTCTCACTGTTGTGGCCTCTCCCGTTGCGGAGCACAGGCTCCGGACGCGCAGGCTCAGCGGCCATGGCTCACAGGCCCAGCAGCTCTGCGGCATGTGGGATCTTCCCAGACCGGGGCACGAACCCGTGTCCCCTGCATCGGCAGGCGGACTCTCAACCACTGCGCCACCAGGGAAGCCCAATAGTCTTTATTTTAAACTCTATTTTGTCTGATATGAGAATTGCTACCCCAGCTTTCTTTTGATTTCCATTTGCATAGAATTTCTTTTTTCATCCCCTCACTTTCGGTCTGTATGTGTCCATAGGTCTGAAGTGGGTCTCTTGTAGACAGCATATATACAGGTCTTATTTTGTATCCATTCAGCCAGTCTATGTCTTTTGGTTGGAGCATTTAATCCATTTACATTTAAGGTAATTATCGATATGTATGTTCCTATTACCATTTTCTTAATTGTTTTGGGTTTGTTTTTGTAAGGCTTTTTCTTCTCTTGTATTTCCTGCCTAGAGAAGTTCCTTTAGCATTTGTTGTAGAGCTGGTTTGGTGGTGCTGAATTGTCTTAGCTTTGGCTTGTCTGTAAAGCTTTTAATTTCTCTTTCCAATCTGAATGAGAACCTTGCTGGGTAGAGTAATTTTGGTTGTAGGTTTTTCCCTTTCCTCACTTTAAATATGCCCTGCCACTCACTTCTGGCTTCCAGAGTTTCTGCTGAAAGATCTGCTGTTAACCTTATGGGGATTCCCTTGTATGTTATTTGTTGCTTTTCCCTTGCTGCTTTAAAATTTTTTTTCTTTGTATTTAATTTTTGATAGGTTGATTAATATGTGTCTTGGTGTGTTTCTCCTTGGGTTTATACTGCATGGGACTCTGCATTTCCTGCACTTGATGGACTATTTCCTTTCCCATGTTAGTGAAGTTTTCAACTATAATCTCTTCAAATATTTTCTCAGACCCTTTCTTTTTCTCTTATTCTTCTGGGACCCCTATAATTCGAATGTTGGTAAGTTTAATGTTGTCCCAGAGGTCTCTGAGACTGTCCTCAATTCTTTTCATTCTTTTTTCTTTATTCTGCTCTGTGGCAGTTATTTCCACTCTTCTATCTTCCAGGTCATTTATCCGGTCTTCTGCCTCAGTTATTCTGCTATTGATTCCTCCTAGAATATTTTTAATTTCATTTATTGTGTTGTTCATCATTGTTTGTTTGCTCTTTAGATCTTCTAGGTCCTTGTTAAACATTTTTTGTATTTTCTCCATTCTATTTCCGAGATTTTGGATCATGTTTACTATCATTACTCTGAATTCTTTTTCAGGTAGACTGCCTATTTCCTCTTCATTTGTTTGGTCTGGTGGGTTTTTACTTTGCTCCTTCATCCGCTGCATATTTCTCTGTCTTCTCATTTTGTTTAACTTACTGTGTTTGGGGTGTCCTTTTCCCAGACTGCAGGTTCACAGTTCCTCTTATTTTTGGTGTCTGCCCCCAGTGGGTGAGGTTGGTTCAGTGGCTTGTGTAGGCTTCCTGGTGGAGGGGACTGGTGGCTGTGTTATGGAAGGTGGGGCTGGATCTTGTCCCTCTGGTGGGCAGGGCCATGTCTGGTGGTGTGTTTTGGGGTGTCTGTGAACTTAGTATGACCTTAGGCAGCCTCTCTGCTAATTGGTAGGGTTGTGCTCCTATCCTGCTAGTTGTTTGGCATGGGGCGTCTGGTACTGGAGCTTGCTGGCCATTGGGTGGAGCTGAGTCTTAGTGTTGAGACAGAGATCTCTGGGAGAGCTCTCACCAGTTAATATTCCATGGGGCTGGGAGGTCTCTGTTGGTCCAATATCCTGAACTCAGTCCTCCCACCTCGGAGGCTCAGGCCCGACACCTGGCCAGAGCACCAACACCCTGCCAGCTGCACAGCACAGAAGAAGAAGAAGAAGAAGGAGAAGGAGAAGGAGAAGGAGAAGGAGAAGAAGAAGAAAAATGAACATACAGAACCCCAAAACAAACGTTAAAAGCAAAACTAAACAGACAAAATCACACACATGCATGCACACACACACACACACACACTCACAAAAAGAGAAAAAGAAAAGGTAGAGAGCAACCAAACCAATAAACAAACCCACCAGTTGAAACAAGCACTAACAACTAAACTAAGATAAACATAAAACCAAAAACAAATCAAATGCCGAAAGAATTCCCAAGTCTACAGTTGCTCCCAAAGTCCACCCCCTCAACTTTGGGAACTTTTGTTGTCTATTCAGATCTTCTTAAAATGCAGGGTTTATCAAGTTGATTGTGGGGATTTAATCTGCTGCTCCTGAGGCTGCACAGAGAAGTTTCCCTTTCTTTTCTTTGTTCGCACAGCTCCTGGGGTTCAGCTTTGGTTTTGCCCCCACCTCTCCATGTAGTTCGTCCTCAGGCATCTGTTCCTTGCTCAGACAGGAGGGGGTTAAAGCAGCAGCTGATAAGGCTCTCTTGCTCACTGAGGCTGGGGAGAGGGAGGGGTATGGTAGTCATAATTGGAACACAGGGTATGCCTGCAGTGGCACAGGCTGGCATGATGTTGCAACAGCCTGAGACATGCTGTGTGTTCTCCTGGGGAAGTTGTCCCTGGATCATAGGACCCTGGTAGTGGTGTGTTACACAGCCTCCTGGGGGAGTGTGGGTAGTGACCTGAGCTTGCACACAGGATTCTTGCTGGCAGTGGTGGCAGCGGTAGTGGTCCATGCCTGCCTCTGGGGTTCAAGATGATAGCCATGGCTCACACTTGTCTCTGGAGCTTGTTTAAGCAGTGTTCTGCTGTCTGTGGGCACACGGAGCAGGAATCCCCTCTCCTTGCGCACCCCGAAACAATGGTCTCTTTCCTCTCTGGCAGGTCCAGACTTTTTCACAGACTCCCTCCTGGCTAGCTGTGGTGCACTAGCCCCCTCCGGGTTGTGTTCACGCAGCCACCCCCTGTCCTCTGCCTGGGATCCGACCTCTGAAGCCCGAGCCTCAGCTCCCAGCCCCCATGCGCCCTGGCGGGTGAGCAGACAAGCCTCTCGGGCTGGTGAGTGCCGGTTGGCCCTGATCCTCTGTGCAGGAATCTCTCCGCTTTGCCCTCCGCACACCTGTTGCTGCGCTCTCCTCAGTGGCTCCGAAGCTTCCCCCCTCCACCACCTGCAGTCTTCGCCCGCGAAGGGGCTTCTAGTGTGTGGAAACCTTTCCTCCTTCACAGCTCCCTTCCAGAGGTGCAGGTCCTGTCTCTATTCTTTTGTCTCTGTTTTTTCTTTTTTCTTTTGCCCTATCCAGGTACATGGGGAGTTTCTTGCCTTTTGGGAGGTCTGAGGTCTTCTTCCAGCGTTCGGTAGGTGTTCTGTAGGAGTTGTTCCACATATAGATATTTTGGTGATGTATTTGTGGGGAGGAAGGTGATCTCCACGTCTCATTCCTCCACCATCTTGAAGGTCTCCTTCAAGAACCACGCTTTGAGAACCACCATCCTTCTGGTCTTGGAGAGTCTCTGGGAGAGCAGAGGGCATGCAGGAACACTGCTGCTGGAAGCTAATTTCTTGGCTCATTTGCACTGAGACCTGGCAGCACCCAACAGCCCGCAGGCAACAGTGCTGGGACGCCTCCAGCCAAACAACTAGCTGATTGTTTTTATAGAGGTGAAAAGCTTTAGAATTTTTTCAGCAGTAAGTATGAATCTTCCTTTGTCCTTTACAGCATGATTTTTTAAAAAAAATCATGGAATGTTTAAAAGTAACTGCCTATTTCCTTAATGAAATGGCCATTTAGATGTCTGGTTTCCCAATCATCTTTATCACTTCATGCATTTCTGTGACGCCTCTCTATCTTATAACTAAATGATTATAAAGGAGAAGCCTAATGGTTTAGAATTAACTACACAGACAGTAATTATATCTTTCCAGTCTCTCACTTCCTCAGAATTTTTTAATGATCAAAATACATTCTCTTGAAGAGAGCTGGTATGAATTCTCATGTTTGCTCTGCTTGTTGCAAAGTTTGTACCAGGCAATTAAAGGTAAGTAGATGACAGCTATAGAGATACTCTCCATAACCACCCTGTTTGCTCTACCCCCTCCAGCTGGACTTTTCCACATTTCTTATCATTTCCTTTCCCCTCTTATTCTTCACACCACCCCCTCTTCTTGCTTGCATGCAATATTCACCCATTAACTGCTATACACTAAGTTTACACACCTGAAGGGCTCCTCTCTCAATGATTCTCAGGAGGAAAAATCATGTAAACACTTCTACCTATATATAACAGTGATGGCTGTGATAATAAGCAATCAGAACACTACTGACTGAGGGGACAAAATGTATCTGGCATCATTCTAAGAACTTCTTATATTTAATTCATTTAATCTTGACAACACCCTGCCCTAAATTTTGTCCCTAAGTTATAGATGCTGAAAAAGGTTGTTCTATTTTTTTTAAGAGAATGAAACATTGTTCTCTTGGAATCAGATGCACCACATTCCTCTGAGCATGTGAATCTAGTAATAGAACACGATTTAATGAGGTACTGAAACTGGATGGAGTGTACCTCATCTAACCAAACACAGGAGGAACTGTGTTTAAGATACCAAAGGGCTACTTCAGGTGAAAGAACTCCTACTCATGTGTACAAAAAGACACAGAGGGCTTCCCTGGTGGCGCAGTGGTTAAGAGTCCGCCTGCCGATGCGGGGAACACGGGTTCGTGCCCCGGTCCGGGTGGATCCCACATGCCGCGGAGCGGCTGGGTCCGTGAGCCATGGCCACTGAGCCTGCACGTCTGGAGCCTGTGCTCCGCAACGGGAGAGGCCACAACAGTGAGAGGCCCGCGTACACCAAAAAAAAAAAAAAGACACAGATTCTTTATAGTGAGGTTACTAAGATATCCAGTGCTATATACATAATAGATGCTTTAAAAGTAATTGTTGAATAAATGGTATGGCATGTTAATGCTCTATGAATATGTCTCCATTCAGTAAAATGTGGTAAATAAAGGGAAATGGTATTTCTTGGTAAAGTTTCCAATTCCAAAGTACTAACGCTATTTAAAACAAGATTATATACCTCTATGCAACATTTAGGACAAATGTTTATATTTTGTCACTTTGAGTAAATGTTTCACATTAAAATATGAATAATTTAAAATAATAAGCTTTTTTAGTCTGTTATAAAAGGTTAAGCATGGATTAGTAGTTAAGTGTTTAAACATTCACTCAAGTTCCAAATTATTTGGCCAAATTATTTAACTTTTTCAAGCCTAGATTTCCTCATCTACAGAGTGGAAAGAGACAACATGATAGAGTTATCAGATTAAAGGAGAAAATGTAAGTAAAATACTTAGCAACTGGCACATAGTAGATAGTAAATGTTGTTACTACCAGTAATTAAAGGTGAGGCAAGGAGCTGTCAAATTAAATGAAAATAAATTGTATTTTATAATCTTAAAAATACAGGAGTGGCTTCTTCAACTCTTACTACAACCTGAACTTGCTTTGGCCCCTGCTCTGCATCATGCTTATCCTATGCCCAGAAACCAATACTTCTCTTTATTCCCCTCAGTGGATTTATACAATCCTTATCCATGTTAACATTAGTGAAAACAAGCCCATGTTGAATTCAGTTGCTGATACCAGCCTAGTCTTTTTAATGTTTTATTTTTCAGTACCTAAGGTATTCCTCTGAAACAAAAGCAAAATCAGAAGAAAACACTAGAAACTGAGAACTCTTTCTTTTCCACACTATTACAAATGTTCTTTTTTTGCTATCTTCTAAGAGTAGCCTTGCGGCCACCAAATTTCCAGCAAGCTGTGCTAACTTGTAATTCCATGTAAGCTAATGAATAACAAGTACAAACAAACATACAAAAACTAAAAATATAGCAGCGAGTTAGGCCAATACTGATCTGAAAAGGTAGCACTCCAGGAAAAGGTCAAGAAAGCACAGCAATCTCTGTTAGATAAATAGGAGCATAGGCTCTGGCTAAAATTCAAAACCTTTTTCCTCCCGGTGTGACACAAGGATGGATGATATTTACATGAAGAATACACACCCTTGAGTACAGAGATAAGATATGCCAAGAGATGTGTGGAATTCCTAGGGAGCTAGCTGCAAGCTTGGTTTCTTTTTCCCCAATTCAAGAGAAGATATAGCTGCATGCAAGTAAACATGAATGTTTATGGATAGCCTGAGAGTCATTCTAACTATATAAAGCATATAAATTATTTCCTCTATGGGTACTTTATCATTCAGAATAAATTACTGGCAACATATCTTGTTTCTAGAATAGGAGGACTCAACCACATAAATATACAAATTTTTCACAAGTTAATTTATAAATTTAATGCAATCCTAGTAAAAACACCTAGTTCTGGATGATTTTGGTGCAAGATTATACTGGTGATTCATAAGTTAATATTGAAAATAAACAAACAGGAATAGTAAGAAAAATTCTGGGGAAAAAAGGAAGAGACACTAGCCCTTTCATATATGCAAACGTATTTTACAGCCATAATAATTAAGAAGAAGAAGAAGAAAAAGATAGTGAGGTACTGGTGGTGCTTAAAAAAAACAATCAATAAAACAGACTATACTGTTCAGGAATAGACCCAAATAAATGTATAAATATAGTATATGACAAAAATAGTATTTAAAATAAGTGGGCAAAAGATGAGGTGTTCGACAAATACTATAGGAATAAATAACTATTTATTGGGGGGTGGTTGGATGGAGGGTGGATAAAGTTAGAGCCCTACATCATTACTTTTATGCCAGATATTGAAGATATACCAAATAATTACTACAAATACAAACAGGCATGAAAGCACTTGAAGAAAATGTGGGAAAAAATTAATAAAATTTAGATTGGGAAAGGCCTTTGTGAGAAAAATCTAAATGCCACAAAATAAAGTATTGATAACAACAATTATATGGGAAAAAAATTTCCTGAAAATAAAAATGAAATGACAAACTGGGAAAAATATTTGCAACTCACATCACAGTAGACTAATCTCACTAATGTATAAAGAGCTCCTACAACTCAATAGAAGACAAAATAAATAAAAATTATGAAGAAGACGATTCACTGAAAGGAAATATAAATGGCTCTTAAACGAATTTAAAGATGCTCAGCCTTACAGTAAGAGAAATGTAAATGAAAACTATAAACTTTTTTTTTCACCTATCAAAATGGCAAAGATCAGATCAAAAGGTTTGTAGAAGGGAAAATGCCTCCCCTGTTATGTTCCACTTGGTGCCCTGATTCTAAGCACACACTATATAATATTCCAGCTTGGCTGCTATAACAAAATGCCATACACTGGGTTGCTTAATCAATAGATATTTATTTCTCATAGTTCTGGAGGCTGGGAAGTCTAAGATCAAGGTGCCAGCAGATTACATTCCTGATGTAAGCCCTCTTTCTGGCTGGCAGATAGCTGCTTTCTTGCTGTGTCCTCACATTGGTAGAGAGAGAGACAGCTCTGGCCTCTCTTCTTCTTCTTATAAGGACACAAATTCCATCATTGGATCCTACCTTTCTGTTCTCATCTAAATTTAATTACCTCCTAAAGGCCCCACCTCCAAATACCATCACTCTGGGGTGTTAGGGCTTCAACATATTAATTTTAGGAAGGGGACACAAATATTCAGTTCATACAACACAACAATGCAAAGAAGCAAAGGGATCTCATAACAGGGCTGAATTGAAATGGCTGATGAGAGCATCTGTAGGGAACTGGGAAAGGAGTCTCCTCTACACAGAACCAATGTTCATTGAGTGCCAACCATGTTAAGGAGGAGGAGGTATTCTTTATGACATTTATTTCCTTCTTATGACGTGTTGGGTGGGATTCTGATTCAACTGCAAGTGGTGCATGGCATGTACCAAAGAAGGGAAGTGATGGAGTGACTAGACTGAGTGAAGCTTGCTTTTTCAGATTAACACTGTCAGTCGTTATTAGTGTCATTATTAGTCACACACACATACACATAGACAGACACCCTGACCTTGCAGAGAGTAGGTGTCATGGGGGAAAGGCTGAGATCTCAAGCTCAAGGATAAAGAGACTGAATGGGAATTTATCCTCTACACTGAACTGTCCACTTTTAGGCTAACTTGTCATTGAAAACCCAGGAAACTCCTTAATTATAAACAGGAATTTTATTGACATTGGGGTGGAATCGGTTAATAAGACATTATGATTTCCTCTCTACTCCTGTTGCCATTCCTTGTCATATTTTTGGCTGTGAAAGTAGCGGAAACCACTCAGACTCTTTTCTCTTCTTGTCATCACTTGGAGAAGTGACCACTTCCCCTTCTTGAATTGACAGAGAGGAAGAAGCAGCCTTCTTTCCAGACTACCCTCCAGTCTGGGTAGCAGAAACAGAAGAAAAAGTGCTCAAGGATGGCCAGATGGTCAGCTGAGCCACAGGTGGGCTTCCAGCCTAGGCAGATGGGTCCAAGGCAGACTCAGAGGAGCTCCCGAATGTGTGTGTGGAGGGGCAGCAGAATGTTTCTCATGGGTCCCAGAGTGGCACACTCATGACTCAGACTGCTGGAAGCCCTGGCGAGACTTTGCTGCCAGGACAAGGAAGCGTATACAAATGAAATGTATACCCTGAAGTCCAGACTATGGTGTCTCTGTGAATGCCAGCATGCCCTGATAACATCCAGGAAGCCCCCCACCCTGATACCTTGGGGCTCCAAAGTCTCCTAGTTTTGGACATGATCCCAGGGAGAGAGATTTAGCTTCAGCCACCCAGACAGGATATTAAAGCCTCAAAACAGAAACAAATTTTAGTTACAGAAAAAAAAGTAAAGAAAAGTTTCTTTCTGGTACACTCAAGTTTGTGGATTAAAGGACAGCCAGTATAATCAAATACAGATATTTGAGAAGGAGGGTTCTAGTTAGAAGTGCCTCACACTCCAGGTTGGGTCATATGTAGTTTATCCTGTAAGCCCAGGGACTCCGTGGTTGTTTCCGAGCATTCTCTCTGCCTAGTTGTAACCTGAAGTGAAAGCAGGTTCTGGAAGGAACTGTAGCACTTAACTCCTATTAGTTAAATACTACAAACGGCCTTTTCACTTCAAAAGAAGAGTTGTGACCACTTTTGTGAAGTGCTAATTAGCAAGCTTATTGGTTGCCCCAAAGTCCAGTTTGTGGAAAACTGTCAGATTGGAGCTGTGACTGGAAACATTTATAGAGACACCACTGCCCCCAAGAGGTCCTGCCCAACTGATTCCAATTTCAGAAGTGTGGCAGCAGTTCTGTATTTCCAACTGCAAATTCCAGAGAAATATGGAAATGAGGTTGATTTTAACTATGTTGAAAGGTAATACTTTAAAATTATCATTGTTGGAGACCATGGTGGGTTTTGGTGTTTGTTTTGTTTAGCTTTTTTTTTTTTAACATTCTGAGTGTGTGTATTGCTCAAACAACTAGTTCCATTAGACCAAGAATTCTTTTTTTAGTTGTATATTAATCTTCACTGTATCTAGTGGTGTACTGCTACATGTTCAAAAACTAGCTCTTTAAGAAGAAAAGCCCTGATTTATAGCCTTTGCCGATTTCTATGATGTAAATACACAATAGCCAATTTCAAGCTACCAATGTGAGATCTCTGAAGTAGAGTTGGGAAAAAATGCACAGTTGGTAGCACATTCTTACGCTGTATTTCCACCATACAGGTACACTGGTAAATAACCTCAGAAGTATGAATAATAAAATGTAGCGAATATTAAGAAGTGATGTTTTTACTATTAACTTTGTTTTAATATAATTTATATATTTGTATATTCACATAATTTAATGATTTTTAATAATGGATGTGTTTGACAACTGACTCACAAAAGTCCTGAAACATTAACCATTGGCTCTTGTGAGCCAGTACAAGCCACTTCAGTGTGGCACTGATTGTCACACTGTCCCTAGCATGGTGATTGCCACCTAGTAGGTGTTTTACATATGTTTGGTTAATTAATTGGTTCATTAGTTAATGAGTAACTCTCTGAGCCTAAAAGTCTTCCAAATGCAAATGCAATAAAAGATTCAGGTCTGTTTAAAATCAAGTAAGGGGTGGAGGGGGTGACCCCCGCATATAAGGCAAAAATTCTGTTTTCTTGGCTTTAATAAATCAACGAGTAAACTTCTACTTTTGCTACTATGTAGCATCCATATAAACTCAACGGCTGAGTGTTAAACTCAGCAAGATATAATAACCAACTGTGGGACAGTCACTTAGCCTTTCTGAGAAAAGAACCTTCACTGGTTGAGAGCCTCACTGGTACCAGTGATGCCTTTCATTTCTAAGGTTGAGCTAAGGGTTTATAGGTGCTTGATTTATTATTATGCTTCATAATAGGCATGGCATATTGGTTAGGAGCATAGGTTGAAGCCGGCTGGCCTGGGTTTGAACCTCAGCTCTTCACACGTACTGTCCACGTGACATCTGTCATGGTTCCTATTCCCATTGGGCTGTGGTCTCCTCACCAGCAAACTGAGGACAACACCACCATCCACCCCATGAGGTGTTTGTGAGGACTGAATGGACTAAGATATATGAAAGGCTTGGAACAAAATACATACATAAAAGATGGCCTATAAGGTTAGCTATCATATTATTATTATGTGTATCATGTATCATATTATAAAGAAGGAAAGAAGACAACCTTTAAAAAACCGAAAGTTGAACTACATATTGTTGCAACATTTTCTAATTCTAAAAACGTTCATATTATGTACATATTTGCCAACTCTGAGCCTTTCAAACTGACCTAGCATATGTGGACAAGCCCAAGGCTGGGTGAAAATGCTCCATCGTGTTCCAGCCATCCCCTACCCCTACCCCAGGACCCTCCTCTCCCCTGACTCCTTGGTTCATTTTCTCCTCAGCTTTTTCAGCTTCACAAGCCTCATTGTGGCCCACTGCCATGGACTTCTGTCCCCACCCAGCCCCGGATAGGTGACCTGGAGTTGGATTTCCCGGTCCCATTGCTGACTTGTGTGAAGGACCCAAGGTCTCACTAGTCAAAAGAGAGCAGCACCTCCTGGGACCCACCCCTATCCTGCTGGTCTTGCCCCTCCTTGGCCCTCTCTGAAAGGGGAGAGGAAGCAAATAACATTTAAAACCTGTATTTGCAAATATGAGTAGACTGGAGATGAGGTTTTAGCTCTGGGAAGACCTTAAGGTAACAGCGAAATGAAGAGGGAAAGTATTGGACTGAATTCAGAGTTAATGAGGTTAAATGAAATGATGATTATATAGTGTCTGGCACTTAAGAGGTATTCAATAATTAATACTTTCCTGGGACAAAGGAGAACTGAATAATAAATAGTTCACTTTTCTTTAAGTCTGACTAAACTATTTATCATCTCCAGGTAAAACTGGGAGGTTGGATTAGTTGATGCCATAGGCAACTCTGCCTCAAAAAATCAGTACATATTCTCCCTTAGGCTAAAGTTTGATTATACATAAAGTCCAGAAATAAGAAATAATAAACCTTGTTGAGTCAGTTTGAAACAGTTAAAATTGTGATTTATAAATTTTCCCACCAGAGGGCACAGTATAAAAGCCAATGGCTGCTGAGCTACGGCTGGTGTATCGTTTACCGTGTATAATTATTTCATTCTGTTGATTTTGGAATGGAGTTTCAGCTTCCTAGATGGTGATAGTTGCCCCCTCCTGTTTAACATCCATTTTAATATAATCCACACTCCATTCTTCACATATTTAGGGTTTGACTTGAGTCTGAAATCCACAAATAATTTTACCAAAATGGCTTTTCACATCTGCTTATTGAAACAGACTTTTTTGAAGTTCCAACTTTTCTTTCCAATAGGCAAAAGATTGTAACTTTGAAATGATCTTGAAATGTAAACTTATGATAACACTCTATGGTGCCTTTAAACACTGCTAAAATCTGGCTTCAACTCTGTGTGGGTGTTAGTGGTTAAAAAGCAAGGGGTGTAGCTTTATCAATCTGTTTTGTGCTCTGAATCTAGTTTACATGCAAATTCTCGGGACACTGAGAAAATATACACATCCTTATCATGTTCTAAATAAAATCTATCACCTTCAAAATTTAAATGTATGTTCTTTAAATCTAAAACATCACAATTTAAAAAACTAAATTACTCTTCTTTTCTGCTTTCTCAAAACATGTGTTTATTTAATATAATGGCAGTTTGAAAGGATTTTAATACATGTAATAATAAGCTATATATTATTCCTATCCTTCAAAAGGAATAGGTATAAAGATTATCATTAGATCTTTTATTTATATCTTTGTGGCAATTGTATAATTTTTCTCCATCTCTTCAAACCAGATTTTGTTAAGGGAATTTCCCCCTATTGAGATGTTCTTCATAGTGATTTAATGGACTTATCCAGTGAAGTTGTAAACTAGTAAGAAAACATGTGAACATCTGAAAAAATCTGAACAGCAAGGCAGGTGATGAAAACAAACTCTTAAGCATTATAAAGTCAACTCTTCCATTCTAAAGAATATAATTTGTAATGTTTTCTCCCCCTCTTTATTTTATTTTTATTTATCTTTAAAGTATATAATTATTTATTTATTTTCTCCCCCTTTTTTAAAAAGGATAAAGCAGGAATATGCCATGTAAAATAAAAGCTATTTCCCATAACTATAACTTCTTCTACAGGCTTATGGATTTTTAAAAACCGTGTAACTGGAGGGAAAAAAAAGACTAAAATTCAAATTAATAAAACAAAAAGTCTTACAAATATTATTAGATGTTAAAATTTGAAAATCTGAGAGGGGGGATATTTTTCTAGATCAGAATTCTTTTCAATTATAAGTAATGTTTTGAAGCAATATTTTACCAATACTTTCCCCTTCAACATGAATGAATTTCACACCATGGTAGGAATGTTGCTTCAACTGAGGAAAATCTATCCCTACATATGTTTGTTATTTTAGAAAGACTGCAAATTTTGAACATTTCCCATCATAAGAATTTTGTGAAGTCACTTAAGAGAATGCTAAGATATATTTCAATATAAAAATTTTCTTCTGGGGAAGCAACTCACAACATTCAGGAATTGAATATCTATCTGGTGAAAGATGCATTAGTTTAGTTCTTTGGGGGACTAAGGAAGCCACCAAAAGGCATTTTTATCACCTCTTCCTTGGCCCCATTCTCTCTTTCTTAAAAATACTCGGCTGGTGTTGGTGTACCCATCACAGAGATCATGCCTTTTAATTAAAAACTAGATAGCCAGAGTTACTTGAAGTCCAGCTGCCTCAAAGAAATTTACTCAATATGGAAAGCTTACATCAGGAAGAAACGTAGTCAGGTTAGATTTCAAGTATACAACTGAACTGCCTGCCTTTCCTCCCTGACTCCAATAAAAGAAAATTTGAAGCAAAGTTTATCTGAGTTATATTTTTATATATATCTTAAATTAAAAATCTCCTTCTTGAAAAACTGTCATCTCATAAAAATGCTTAAGTAATTTTCCAATGAACTTTAATGGAATTAAGATTTGTTCTGAGAAACTAGTTATCCACCTAGTGGACTTTAACCAAACTTTTTAAAAATCATAACCTAGAATTGATTTTCTAACCATTTTCTTTTCCCCTATGAAATACCCCTATCATAAACATTTTTGAATTGACCTCCTTGAGCACTGCTTCTCAAACTCTCTGTGGTGAAGGAGCATTAATCAATTATTAATTATTATTAATTCCAAACTATTGCCACTGATACTTTTGTAAAATTCAATAAAAATGAAATGTTGCATAAATTGTATTTTTACATTACATAAAATGCAAGTCCAAATATTTTATTATTAAATTCAACAGATATCAAATGACTGTGGATATTCCTAAATGCTTATTCTCAGTTTTTGTAATTATTTTTCCAAATCTAATAGCACCCAGCTCACAGACCAGCACCAGTCTGCAGATAACACTCTCAGTAGCATTGTGCTCATGGCCTTTCCTCTTACAGCAAGGTTGTAAAAAACTTGACATGTTCTCATAGCTACATTGCCTGAAGAGTACTAACATTGCTCAAAATATGTTTCAAAGTATCTAAATAGCTATGAATAACTCAAGGTTTAAGTAAAGTCCCTTTCATCTTGTAAAACTTTAAAACAAAAATCCCATAACTATTACTGAATGCTGAAATTCTTCAAAATGGGAGGAATGGAGTCAGAGAATGGCTTTTGGAACTGTATATCCATGCTTAACTATGTCCCTTGTAAACGTATCCATCTGGGAGGCAGGGAGGAAGAGAAAAAGGAGGGTTGGAAATCATCTGGCAACTATGTAAGAAAATATCTTTAAAAATAGCTGTATTTTCCTAACCTGATATATGGAAAGTTAGTTAAATTTAGAAGGAAAGAGAGAAAAATCTTTGGGGAAACTTCTGTACTTTTTCCCAACAGGAAAATCGATTTCCTTACAAAGAATTATTCATTAGAAGTAGCCAAGCTAAACTGAACATCAGTGGAAGTAATAGAACAGTTGAATCTAAGATTAGAGACACAGCTCTTAAAAAGTATAATTTGGGCTGCCATTGAGTGAATTAATGCTGGTTGACTTGCATGCCCTGTGTATGTAATTTCCTCTAGAGATCAACTAAATACAGTTCTCCAAAATTCTGTGAACACAGCACTATTTCTAATGTAGGACTCTTGCAATGACATGAAATTACACCTTCAGTGTCCTAAACAATTTCACTGGATTTATATTCATTTCTGGATCTAGCTCAGGGATGTCTTTGGGGGGAAATCTCACATCCCTGCTGTCTTGATAGGCAGTTAAAATAATAGATGTAAAAAAATTTAATTAAAAATTGAAAGTGGTGTGTCTGTGTGTGCGTGTGTGTGCATGCGTAGGTATGTATATATATATTATGTACATATGTGTATGTATTATACATGTGTATATATGTATACCTGCAGTGTACATAATACACTGTTATTATTTATCATGTCTATTATAAGTCTCAAACTTCACTTGTTGTATTGAATGATCAGCAAGAGAACAGATTTCAAGAGTGGGATAGCCCTTAACCAAGGATGTAAAGCATTTGAAGAGATCTAGGAATTAGAAAAAACAGATATTATTTCCAGTTTTGACAAATACTAATGAAAAAAAGTATCTTAGAAAGTAATTTAACTTCTCTAATATTCCGTTCTCTTATGTATAAAGTAGGATAATTTCTGCCTCTGCCTGTCTGGTATGGTTGTGGTAAAATGCACATGAATACACTTTGTGAGGAGGGCAAGGGACTATGAGAATAGTACACGTTGCTCATATTTTTAACATGAGTATCATTTCTGTGAAAACAGGCCATTTGAAAGTAAAATGTTTTCCTAAGGCATGTGCCATCCACAATAACCACTTACATTCTTCCAAATGAGTCTCCATCTACTTTCCACCCTTAGAGGATAATGCTTACCTTTTCCTATACTCTTAATTTCTCTCTGCTGGGATAAGGCTGTAATTGTATTTAGCCCTGTGAAGCACAGTGGATGACTTGTTAAATAATCAGGTTATTGGTTCCTGTAGAAATCTTAAATTTGTGACCTAGAGTAGATATATTTTGCTGTAAATTAAAAGCAATGCCTTCACAATCATGTAAGCAATTTATCTATTACATATACATACACATATGTTAGAAGCCATAGGTCACCTGGATAGAGGACAGCTCAATAACAGAAGCCAAGCTATACAAAATCAACAGGAAAAACTAAACACATAAGTAAACTTTGAAACAGAAGTGGCAGGTATTACACAGAGAGAAAGAATAAATTAGCAACAAATGACTAAATTATGGTTAGTATTTTGGAGGGAAGAAAACGTTGGCACATTACATGCAACCAAAAAACATAATGAAGATATTATGATCATAGCCATGGAGAAAATGATCTTGTGAAATGTGATTAGTGAATCACAGCCAATTAGGGATTGATGATACATTATGATCACTCTCATGAAAAGTTTTATTCAATCATGACTTTGTCAATAGTGTAGTGTGGACACTGAAAGAGAAGCAAGAAACTCACAAGTGCTAATATCCATTCTGTAAAATAGAAGAAATATGATTTAACTTGGGCAATTAAGAAAGCATCATCCTCATAACACCTATTCTAAGGGATTGGGGAGGTGGCCACCATATAATGGAGGCTAACCCGAGGGAAGGTTTCCCATCAGCCATAAAGAGTTCAGCTTCTAGTTCTATTATTCTTAGGACCCCTGGTACTATGATAGAGATGAAGTGTAGTAGGGCCATTGCCAAACTGGTCAACTAAGGTGCTACCACTAAAACAGGCTAAGTGGACTTTGGGAGTCCATGAGCCCAAAAGAGTTACAATCCTAGGTTTAGATAAGGATAAGAACCTCTAGTTTTCATCCAATATAGGAACACTAGGGCCATAGGAAATATCTGGTATATTCTATATGTTATCAAAGAAAGAAGTTGTGTAAAAGATTTATAAAGTGGACATTCTTTTTTTAATTAATAGACTATTTTTTGAGTTGTTTACAGAAAGATTGAGTAGAAAGTATTCAAAATCTCAAGACAGTTACCCATATACCCCTTCACTCTCCTCCAGTTTTATCTACCATAATCCAATATTGATACATTATTATTAATTAAAGTCTGTAGTTTACATTGGGGTTCATCTTTTGTCTTTGTGGACATTCTTACTTAAGAACCCTAAGCTTCTACTGTATATTAACAAAATTCCATTAAGAGTCTATTCCATAAGTAAGACTATTTATGAAAGTACTTTGCAAAACTTTTTAACATTCTAAGGAAAAATTAAAAATTGTTTTAGTAAAGAATATGAAAATGTATATTCTTATGATGAGAAAAATCTTTAAATGGAGGGTTGTGATAATGAATGAATTTAATGTGTGTAAAGTGCATGTCAGTGGCTGGCACAAAGTACATGCTCAATAAATGCAAGCAATTACCATCATTAGAGTTGATAGTTCTCATAGTCGTACACCTTATTTGAAGAGGGGGACCAAGTGATATGGTATCCTTGAGAAGCTAAAGAAAAGATTGAGTAATCCATTTCACCAAGCACTAGAACAGAGTTGCCAAGAAAAATCCAGTCAAAAGCAGGTCAAATTCATATAGATGTTGAAATCACAAGGAGGAAGGAGATGCAACCACAGGGCAAATAGTCAAGAATCATATAAAAATAGATCGTAGGTACCTATCATCCAGTAGCAATGACCTTCAAGTTTAAACTTGCTCATTGATGCTAAAAAAATGATGTCATAATTCATATTCATGATTCTGTTGATAATGTAGCTTACCTATTGGAAACCTTTATAGCTGCCTCTCACGCAGAGGGAATTAGTAAGTAAGGGTGAAATAGAGCAATAAAGCATCTCAGAGCTGTGGTTAAGATTGACTTCTATTCCTTTTATTGGGGCCATTTCATTTTAATGACATCAGAGCGTAATTGCTAAATCAGGTAGAGTACCTGCCACACTGATACTGCTGAAACCCTTAGACCAGAACTTTGGGCATTTCTCACTGAGATGGCTCTATGTGCCCCACTAACAGTAAACTACCAATTACCTTCTACGTAACACACATACAATATTTGACTCAGATATGTGCACAGACACAGATAGCTATATAAATCTTGTGGATATAAATTCTGAAATTAATTGATTTGGTTTCGTTTCAGTGATGCCTGGGTAATATGAATTTAACGCAAGTTAAAATCATCTTGATTCCTATAGTCTGTTCTTACTAAATCCCTAAGTAAGGTATTAAATCTCACTACCAGTTTGGAAGTGCAGCATAGTAAATTTACCTAGGGATTTTGTTAATATGCAGATTAGGACTCAGGAGGTCTGGGATGAGGCCCAAGACTCTGCATTTCTAAGAAACTCCAGGTGTTGCTGCAGGTACAAAGATGCAACTTAAGTTGTAAGGATGCGTTTAGCGTACGAGCTCTGGAGTCAGTCACGCCTTGGAAAAATTACGCAAGCAATATAAGCTTCATACCTCTCACTTACAAAAAGGGAGCAACAGAAATTATCCATCCCTGCTGTTAGTTGTGAAGATTAAATGAGATAGTAAATGCAGAATGGTCAGTTCAAGGCCAGGAACCAAAAAAATGAACCAAAAAGCTAGCTTCTGTTGAAACTTTTGTTACTTCTACTACCTCTTTGTCAACCAAAGGATATACATTTCTCAGATCTTTTCATTAATTCATTGATTCACCTGGCAATATAGTTATTGACTTTTACTAAAAGTAAGGGCATGATTACCAAGAGGTTAATTCTTTTTTTTTTTTTTTTTTTTATTGTGGTACGCGGGCCTCTCACTGTTGTGGCCTCTCCCGTTGCGGAGCACAGGCTCCGGACGTGCAGGCTCAGCGGCCCCACGGCTCACAGGAGCATGGGATCTTCCCGGACCGGGGCACGAACCCGTGTCCCCTGCATCGGCAGGCGGACTCTCAACCACTGTGCCACCAGGGAAGCCCCCAAGAGGTTAATTCTATTAGGGAACATAAGACAAGGATGGAAGGGGATAGCACATAAGGTCCAAACTGTGCTAGATTTGACAGTCAAATTCAGAGTGAGCTTATGGTTGAAGCCAGAAAACTGAGTTACCCATGATGTCCTTTATTTCTCTAAATCTGATGAATGGCCATGTCCTGTCAGTTCCATCTCCCAGTCAGCTCTCAAATCCAACCAAGTAGTCTCCAGGTTTAAAGTAGCATCACCTCCTAGCTGCTCTCTTGTTTCCCACCTTGACTTTCTCTCATCCATTTTCATATTCCAATTGGAGTGAAATTTTAAAAGTGCTTATCTCCTGTTGAGCACTCTACAGCCTACAGAGTTATGTCCAAACTCCAGAACAAGGTCTCAAGTTCCCAGAAAAAATTTTGCCCTCACCCTGTGTATCTCCTACTGCTTCCTGGCCATACTCTGGCCCTGGACAAAAGCCAGAACTAAAGTTTCACCTTGCTGCTGGCCTCCCACGTGCTATACTCTCTGCCTGAAATGTCTTTTCTCAGATCTTTTCCTGGGTTCCTCCTTTGAAATAAATGTAAGATCTCATGTTAGAAGTCATTTCCCTGGAAGCCTCTCCTGGCTTCCTTACTGTGCTCCCACAGCTCCCTCTACCTACCTCGTCAGAGCTCTTATCACTCCAGACCCAAGCCTCAAGCAGATCCTCCAAGTCTCTGATCTCTTTGCAGCATTCACTTCTCCTTGCTCACACTCTCTGTAGCTGTGCTTTTCCATGTGTTTATGTGATTCCCTCATGAATGCCTCCCTTGTAGACTGTAAGCTCCAGGCCAGCTAGAAGTGGACCATTTTATTGCTTTTCAAAGACGGCTAAATTGCAACACTAAGAAAATGAAATGTTGAAAATAAAACCATTTATAATACAATACGATATTCCTAGGAATAAATTTAGTAAAATTTGTGCAAGACTGTTATTGGAAGACTTAAAGAAAACGTAAGTAAAAAGAGATATCAGATTTTAAGAATAGAAAGGCAATATCATAAATATGTCAGCTTTCCCTAAATTGACCTATAGACTTGATGCAATTCTAATCAAAATACCAGCACAGTGAGTCAAAGAATCTGATGAGATGATTCTAAAATTTTTACAGTAAAATAAAGAGATCCAAAGAGCTATGACACTCATAAGGAATATTGTAGGGTGTGTGTGGTGGGGCGGAGGGTAAGGTTGTTCCTATTAAATATTGAGTTAATTACTAGAAGGCAACAACGATTAAAGTAGTGTGATACTGTCACAGGGCTAGACAAGTTGATCATGAAGTCTGACAATACTAAGCACTGGTGAGGATGTGGTGCAATGGAAACACACCAGCTGGTAGGGATACCACTTTGGAAAACAATGTGGTATCACACATTCCATTTCAAGTTCATTGTTTAAAGAATCTTTAACAAGAGCCGCAGGTGACTTGTACAAGAATATTCATAGATGGGACTTCCCTGGTGGCGCAGTGGTTAAGAATCCGCCTGCCAATGCAGGGGACACAGTTTCGATCCCTGGTCTGGGAAGATCCCACATGCCGCAGAGCAACTAAGCCCATGCGCCACAACTACTGAGCCTGCGTGTCACAACTACTGAAGCCCGCGCGCCTAGAGCCCATGCTCTGCAACAAGAGGAGCCATCGCAATGAGAAGCCCGCGCACCGAAATGAAGGGTAGACCCTGCTCGCCACAACTAGAGAAAGCCCACATGCAGCAACGAAGACCCAACGCAGCCAAAAATAAATAAATTAATTAAAAACAACAAACAAACAAAAATAAATAAAGCTTTATATAAAAAAGAATATTCATAGATAGAAGCAACTCCATCAATAAGAGAATAAGGAAAGCGTGGAATATTCTCACATTTGCATGTTACCAATGACAGTGAATGAGCTACAGCTAAAAACCATAACATGGATGAATCTTAGAAAAGTCATGAGTGGGGGGAATAAAGAAAATGGCTTGATGACATAAAGTATAACACTGTTTTTATAAAGTTCAAAAGCTCATGGAAAGACTATAAATAAAAATTCAGCATAAGATTTACCTCTGTGGATGGGGGGGAAGGAGAATGGGGAGGAGCACACAGGTAAGTTGGACAGTTTTGGCAATGTAGCTTATAGTTTAGTGAAAGATTCATGGGTTTCCACTTTTAAGGTAATTTTCAAGGCCCTGAAAACATACAATAAAGGCCATGTGGCATAACTCCTTAACCTTATTTCTTCTTAAACCGTTCAAGCAAAATGAATAAGCTGCCAAGATCAAGCTTTAGTCATCTCCAAAGCTCTACCCTTTCCCAAAGCACCACAATCAGTCAGACAATAGTGGATGCAAATCAGGTTTGTTATGACAGCCCTTGGCAAGGGATGTGCAGTCATGAAAGAAACCTCCTCAGCAAGGATGTTGTTGCCTTTACAGCTAACATGGCCACACCTTTGCTTCCACATTCTCAGCATCACTGGTGGGAAACAGAGCAACTGAAATTCTCAAATTAAATAAAACTCTTCCATAATTCTCCACTCTAGCTGAGCAGGGCTCAATTTTCCACGAATGTCATTTGCTTTGGTAGCATAAAATCTTAGTGAGCCACGCTCTCTACCTTATTTCCTTTGAACTTTTGTATATTTTTGCATAAAATTTTATATCCAAACATAGAATGTTATAAGATACTTCTTCGAAAGTCACTTAAGTCATCAGGGTACAGATTCATTATTACTCTTTTCAGAACATCGGGAAGTCTAACAGAGAAGGCTGGTGAGTTAGCCTTTCTAAGGTCAACTTGATTCTCCATCATGTTTTCCTTTCGTAGCCATAGGTTTCACACCAAGTTTTGAGTCCCATTTTTTAATGCCAGCTCTTACCTTGATAGCGCTGAAGATATTTTATAGTTCCTTCCTGTGGTAGAATATTTGCAAGGATGACCACAATAATTTTCCCATCCCTGTATGCATAACGCTTTGTAATGTGACTTTATCACAACCTGCATCAAGAGCTGGAGCCTATTTCCCCATGCCTTGAATCTTGGCTGCTCTTGTGATAATTTGACCAATACAATGCAGTGAAAGTGATATTGCAAGACTTCTGGGACTGAGCCTTAAGAGTCTTGCACTTCGGTTCTCATCATCTTGGAATGCTGCCCTGAGACCATCATGGAAAAAAGCCAGGGCTAGCCTACTGGTGGGTGAGAGGTTACACAGAACAGAACTGAGTCCCCAGACCAACCAGCTAATAATCAGAATCAGCCACCAGACATTAGAGTGAACCCATGTTAGACCACCCAATCCCTGTCAAGCCCCAGATGGTTGTGGTCACATGAGTGACCTCAGATGAGAACCACAGAACTGCTCATCTGAGTCCAACCTAAATTGTTGAGCTACAGAATTGTGAACTAATAAAATAGCTGTTTTAAGCCACTAAGTTTGGGGAGTGGTTTGTTACACAGCAATAGATAACTGATATATTTTCCTTATTTTTTTTTACCTTTTATCTGCAAGGGTTGTGGTGTGTGTGTGTGCATGTAGAAGCGGAGCCACATTTAAATCTTCTCCATCAGATTTTGGTCAAATTGAGAAAAATGTTTGACTTTGTGTCCAAGGGTAATGAAGAATGAAGATAAACTAGGTAATTCCAAGACTTGAATATTTCATTTAAAAGGAATCCCATAGTTAGAATCTTTAGAATACATTATTTAATAATAAGACTTATCAGGGAAATTCTTTTTCAGAATAGATTGTTACAATTATTTTTATACTTTTTTTATTATTATATATTTCTCTTTTTCCATATCGACAATCTCACATATTTTGTTCCTTCTACATGATTTTCAGCATTTCTCTTCCTAATTTGGAGTTAGGTTTTATTTGCTTTCCTTTTTGAATCTTTCAGAATTTGGTTACTTTTCTCTGTCCTGTGCTGTCATTCTTATTCCTGACATCTTCAAGGCTGTGATAGAAGGAGTAACGTGGTAACTAATGCATAGATCCATATGGTGCTCTGACAGCTTCACCTCCTTTACCTCCAAACTACATCTCTGATGTTCTCCACAGTCCCTCCCTCCCTACCTTTTGTTTCTCTTCCTCATAAACTTCACTCTCTTTGCTGCCAGAAATACAGCCCGTGCCTGCTGTGATATGGATATGAGAAACCACACTGCTAAGCGGCTCGGGCTGTACTTGACAGATTAGAGATTATTTTTTTCTCATTTGGCTGTGTCAGGGCAGCAGCACATTTATTTTTCTCTTTGACACCAGTGACAGCTATTACTGTGCCAGCTCCGCATCTACAGAGTAAATGAATGCACTGAGGAGGCATGGGGCCTTCTAGGCTGACTCAACATAGCCTCCTGAGCTCTGCTGTGTTGCAGCCTACTGAAAATGGAGTCTCAGAGAGCAGCAGCCCAGACAGAGTCTCAGGGGACAGTGAGAAAAACACGGTTGGGATGGAGGGGAAGAGAGTTGGGAGAAAGAAGAGAGAAGGTGAAGATAGATAAGGGAAGAGAGAGGAAAAACAGAGGGCTTCGTGGTTGATAAGAATTAACCAGGGGATACTGGCAAATACACTCTTGGCACCTTTGCATCTCTGCTACTGCCTGCCAACCAGAGTTGCTCTTATTAAAACACACACAAAGAGAAACAATAGAAGAGTCTGAGTTCCCCAGAAATGGAAGTAAGCAACGTAATCAAGCTGCTTTTATTTATAAATCTATTAAATAGCTCCTTCAACTTGTTTTCCCTTTTATTTTCTTTTTAATACAATTGACACACGCAAGAGAATATATAGAAGATATATGCAAGTTATAAATTATAGTAGTATATTGAATACCTGGAAACCCACTCCAACCCATGAGCCAGAATATCACCAATAACTTATTTCTTCTATGTGTTTCTTTCCATTCCATTCTTTTCCCTGTTTCCCAGAAATTACCACTTGGCTGAATTTTGTGTTCTTAATTCCCTTATTTACTACACATATGCATATATGCATTCTCACCTATATGCATGTATGCTTATGCAACATTGTTTAATCTTGGTCATTTATGAACATTATAAAAAAGGTCTTACAGGACTTGATTTACTGATCTTACCTTATGCTTCCAAGATTCACCTCTATTGTCATTAGCAATTTTATTTCATTGCTTTTCACTGCTGTATAATATTAAATACATTTATTTCTCTTTTCTCCTTTTAATGAAATATGAGTTGTTTACAAGTTTTTGCTATCATATAATATATATATTAATAATATATATAACTATATATGATAATATATATATTATTATATAAAATTGCTACAAATATTTTTATGCATGGTGCACATGTACAAGGGGGTCCCTAAGGAAAACACTCTGAAATAGAGTTATAAGTTGTACAAATATGTACAAAGTATATACAAATGTATTTATAAATGTTAAAAGTATATACTCATAAATATATACATTGGAATAAATTTATATTCAAGAGTAAAGAAATAATAATAGACAAGGTACTCATGAAGAAGAGTTTCTTTTTAAGATATAAAGACTTATTATGAAGGCATCATAATTAGGACAGGGTGGTACTTGTGCAGGGATAGATTAGAGACCAATAAGATAGAATTAATGGTCTAGAAACAGAAACCACAACACATAGTACAGAAGGAACTGTAGATACTGGGGAAAAGTGAGACTAGACAATAAATGATGTTAGAATAACTGGCTGTCCCTCTGAGAAAGAAAAATTGAATTGGATGTCTACTTCATATTATACACAAAAATCGATTCTGGAAAATGGACTTACGGCAAAAGGCAAAACTTTAAAACACTTTAGAAGAAAATGTCTTTCTGATTCTGGGGTAAGGAAGGATTTTTTAAATAAAATACAAAAATGTTCACCATAAAAGAAAAAATTATAAATTTAACTACATTAAATTTAAGAAATTCTGTTCATTAAGAGACATCATGGAAAAGTAAAAGCACAAGACACAACCTGGGAGAAAATATTTGTGGCATATGTAACTGAATACAGACTACCATGCAGAACATACAGAGAAATCAGGCAAATTGATGAAAATATGGTAAAACAACTCATTAGAAAAATGGACAAAAAGTTTGGTGAGGTATCATATGAAAATATAGTCAACTTCATTAACAATCAGAGAAATACAAATAAAGACCACAGTATAATTTCACCTCACACCTATTAGATTGCCAAAAATTAAGAGGAAAAATTGGTACAAGTGCTTTGGAAATGATTTTGCATTATTTTGTAAAAATGAGTAGTATTTTGCAGACCCTACCACCTGGCACTTCCACTCTTAGGCATGGATACAGAATGGCCACCAAGTCGGGGACCATGGACAAATACATAATAGCTAGTTTATTGTTATTACATTATAGTACATAATAAGATAATAGCATGCACATTTCCAGACTTTATGGCCACACTGAATGCAGTCTAGAGAATTCTTCAGTTCTAATTAAATATGGAGATATGTGAAATCCTTCCTTTCTCAACCTTCTCTTTCCTTAGGCTCTTGAAAAACATACTTGTTCTTTGTCAACTTCAATCTCTTAGCAAAGCTGATGAAACAGTGAAATCTATGCAGACTCTCTCCCATGAAAAATTCATGGACTATTTAAGGGGGTTGAATGCCCCACCCTGAAGTCCTTTTATGAACCATTTAAGGGTCTGTGTTTCCTGGATTAAGAACTGGATTAGGAATTAAGAACTGCTCTAAATCATTCTCTTCCCAGTGTTAGAGCTTAAGGCACTGAGGTATCACTCAGCCTCCATCTATGAACTAAACCTCTTCAGGTTTTGGTTCTAGACCCTTGTTCCTTCTTCCAGGCTTAGGAGTCAGCCTTTTGAGACTACTGAACCTCAGCATACAGTATCTCATTTAAGGACAGAGCAACAGCGATTCTAGAACCAGCGCCATGGGCACTTAGACCTACAGGTCCCCAGCTCAGCAGGCATGATGACACAAGAGGGCAGTGTCAGGCATGCTTCTGTGGTATATTAAGGAGCCCAGCAGGAAAATCAACATTCCTGAGGAATGTTGATATGAATAATATAAACAACCTCACATTTCTGAATCCAAGTTTTCCAGAGTGAGTTACACAGAGTCCAGCAATTCTAAGCAAGTAAAATGGATTCATACCATCCCTCCAACTATCTCCAGTAAGAAAAGACAGGTTCCATTTCTACTTTGCAATTATATTCACAGCTCATTCTTTTTTTTTTTTTTTTGTGGTACACGGGCCTCTCACTGCTGTGGCCTCTCCCGTCACGGAGCACAGGCTCCAGACGCGCGGGCTCAGCGGCCATGGCTCACGGGCCCAGCCGCTCCGCGGCATGTGGGATCTTCCCAGACCGGGGCACGAACCCGTGTCCCCTGCATCGACAGGCGGACTCTCAACCACTGTGCCACCAGGGAAGCCCCACAGCTCATTCTTAAACATTCAGATTTTTCATAATTGCTAGTCATAATGATAAATACAAGAATCTGAAATTATTGAGGACTTGGTCTGGCATATATAGTTATTAATTGCAAAACACTACAGGAAATGAAACGCGTCATCTTAGGAGGAGGAAGAGGACAAAGAGATTCTAAGTGTGTCTGTTCTAAAGTCAGACTGGCTATGCCATTTAATACCATTTACTTACTGTGTAACCTTGAGCAAGTCTCAACCTCAGCATCCTTGTGTGTGAAATAAGGATAATAATAGTACCTGTCTCATAGGGGCATTATGAGAATAAAATGAGATAGAAGCATAGGTCAGTGTGTGGCACATGGGATGCAATTTAAAAAGTGAGCTAGTTTTAACATTAACATCCCATTCCTCATCATTTAGATCCATGTCCCCTTTGTTTCTTTCTTTCTTTCTTTCTAACTAAATTATTATTTGTTTATTTATTTTTGGCTGTGCTGGGTCTTCGTTGCTGCGCACGGGCTTTCTCTAGCTGCGAAGAGGGGGGGCTACTCTCCGTTGCGGTGTGCGGGCTTCTCATTGCGGTGGCTTCTCTTGTTGTAAGTATGGGCTCTAGGTGCGTGGGCTTCAGTAGTTGTGGCACGCCATGGGCTCAGCAGTTATGGCTCACGGGCTCTAGAGTGGAGGCTCAGTAGTTGTGGCTCATGGGCTTAGTTGCTCTGCAGCATGTGGGATCCTCCCAGACCAGGGCTTGAACCCGTGTCCCCTGCATTGGCAAGTGGATTCTTAACCACTGTGCCACCAGGGAAGTCTTCCGTGTCCCTTTTTTCCAAATATTTTTGAAACTGTGGCATTTGTTTTAATTCCTCATTAACAGAGAAGCTAAAAGGGTATCAATTTCATTGCTCTTGAAGAAGCAGCACTTCATGGGTACTAATGAGTTCTTAGAACAAAAATGTATGTGCTGACAGTAAGCATTAGGTAGGTTGTCATTGTGATGACACATCTGTGTGGCCATAGAGTGGAAACATGGAGTCAAAGATAAAGGAATAGTCCCCAAAGATGAAGGAGATGAATAGCAAAATAATTCAAACACATGGGTTTTATTTAAAAACAGATATGTATTTAAAATATTTCTTAAGTGATAAAATGGGGGAGAAAACTAGAAAAGATGGTTTTATCCTTTAAGAACAATCCATCCTATAAAAAAAATGGTTAAAGGTTTCTTTGACTTTATTGCCAGGAGGATACTGTTAAAATTTCCCATGTAATATGAAAGATGATTTACATCTAATTTTTGAAACAAAATGAAGTTAATAAAGGTTAAGAACTCTTTCATTTAAATGGACCCAATGATCTAAATTACTAAAGCCTCTGAATCCAGCTCTAAAACCAACCTGTAGTTTGACTACAGTGTTTACTTAGAGAAGACCATGACCCACTAGCTGAGTTTTCATTCATATTTCAAAATCACTCTTTGTGACCTTCACATTCTCATAAATTTCTGATCCTGGGGCTTCCCTGGTGGTGCAGTGGTTAAGAATCCACCTGCCAATGCAGGGGACATGGGTTTGAGCCCTGGTCCAGGAAGATCCCACATGCCGTGGAGCAACTAAGCCCATGAGCCACAACTACTGAGCCTGTGCTCTAGAGTCCACGAGCCACAACTACTGAGCCCGCGTGCCACAACTACTGAAGCCCGTGTGCCTAGAGCCCATGCTCTGCAACAAGAGAAGCCACCACAATGAGAAGCCCGTGCACCGCAACAAAGAGTAGCCCCCGCTCGCTGCAACTGGAGAAAGCCCGCATGCAGCAATGAAGACCTAGCACAGCCAAAAATAAATAAATAAAATAAACAAATTTAAAAAATAAAAATATAATATATTTCTGATCCTGGGCTTCATGGCCATCTGTCAGTTGACGCTCCAGTATTTTAGTTCCCACATTCTCTTACGTTGCTCAGTGAGACTTACTCTCTAACTTGGAAACTTGCACAATATTCCCCATACCCACCAGGACTAGTGCACTTGAGAGTATGGAAAATCCAACTACCTCATCCCTCTTCACTAAATGACTACCCAGAATCTGCCTCCTTTATAAAATTATTCTCAGAGTCCAATCTAACTGACTGTCCTGAATCCCTCCTCTTGCCCATTTTATAAACAGAACTGCATAAACTCAGGCCTCCCCCTTCTTCCCCTTAAAAATGTGGATTTCTTTTAGATAGGGTTCCCTAATAAAAAGCTCTCATGTCTGTGAGAACTTTTAAAGGGATAAACGAAGAAACAAGGGGCATGTTAGTAAATCTTGACTGATTTACACCATTTTTTCTTTAGTTTAATATTCTAAATGCTATTTTTTAGTGATACCAATACATAGAAGTAAAGCACATTTTTTGGCATTAAGAATTTGACTCTGGAGCCAAATTCTTTGGTTACTAATACCAGCCCTATTACTTACACTGTGTTATTCTCTCTGAACCTCAGCTGTCTCAACTGTTAAGTGAGGATAATAACATTATCTACTTAATAGGATTATTTGGAGGATTAAATGAAATAATCCATGTAAAGTACTTTTAAAAAGGGCATGGTACATATTAAGCACTGAATAAATGTTTGTTGTGTTGTTCTTACCACCATTAATTTATCAGAAAATATAACTGGTCATTTTCTAAGACTTAAGTGTAAGTCTGAGTGACTCACAACAGGAGTCACCAAATTATGAAAGTGTCTGTTCAGTCTGAATTTAAGTGTGTGCCTTTCTTTCAAAATTTCTGATTGTATCTGGAGAACAGCATCAAAATAAATGATTATTTCTCATTGTACAGTACCCCAAACAATTGAACCTACCAATACTCTTCCTCTATTTCTGCCCATAGCATAAGTGTGGAGTCGCCCATCATTTCCTAGGGGTTGAATCCAATGGACCTATGCCTATCCCACTTGACCTCTCCTGTGTTAGACACTGTCCACCCTCCATCTACCTTTTCCTTTAACTTCCAGATACATTCCCTGCTGGTTTGCTTCCTGTTTCTTGGGCCCAGTACTTAGTTCTTTGTGGGCACCTCTTCCTTTCTTCAACTAGTGCTGTTGTATAAGTACCTTCCTTTCTCACTCCACATACTTTCCCCGGATGACCTCATTCTCTCAAGATTTCCACAAGTTGATAGCTCCATGTCCACCTTTACTGCCACTGCCTAAGACTAGGTCCTCATCACTTCCAACCTAGCCTGGAAATTGCCTCTAAAATGGTCCCCTTGCTGCCTTTTTCCCACTTCACATGGCCACCAGAATGTCCTTCCTAAAGGATAAATCTGACCTTGTCACGTTCAAGCTAAAGCTCTTCAAGGGTTTCCCTTACCTTGCTGGATAAGATCCTAAAACCTTTAAACTATCTGACCCTTCTGCACTTTAACCTAATGACCCACATTAGGAAGGCACCCTACAAGTTTTTGTTGTTCAAACAAGGAACATGGTTCTAAAAGTTTTGCCAGGGCTGTACTTTTTATTCAAATCACTTTTCATTATAAATTATTGATCACAGCTTTAAAAATCAATTAGAAGAGTTTCTCAACTCCAGTAAATACATATCACTAGATCTCTTGAATTGAAAATTTTAAGAACAAGTCAATTATATACAATGCGTAAGTGCAAGCATACACACACACACACACACACACACACACTATACATTATTGTGCTTTAAAATTAGATGTATAGATTTTTAATAATAGTAAAGTGTATTATATCAATGCATACACTTACATATACTTAAAATCAGTTATGCAAAGGAAACAGAATAATAATGAAACTGATTATGCCATAATTTGACAGCATTGTCCACAAGTTTAGAATTTGCATCTACTGTAAATCTCAGATTTCCATATTATAGAACTGCTAAAGATCAATCTTGCTATAAACTGATAATCAATCATTTGTAGAGTCCACACATCTCAGAGTCTTGTGTCAATGTATAGGAATAATATTAGGTATGTATAGAAATTCAAGATAAATTGCTAAATGAAGAGGTGGGTGATGGAAAGAGCTACTGGATCAAGAGAAGAAGTTCTGAATTTTGTCCTGACCAAGGTCCTACTTCTCATAGATGGTGAGACTGAAACAGTTAATTAGCCTTTCAAGATGTTACATTCCTCCATCTTCAGAAGGAGGGGTTTTAATTACACAGATCTCTGAGGCCCTTGCCAGCTTTGAAATTTGGATATTTAGCTATAGCATACCCACAGAACAGAGAAGCGCCCCCCTTGAACAAGCTTTGAGAAAGATCAAATCCACTGTGACTCTCAATCACAAACAGTTGATAGATCTCTTAGTTGTCCAGATTTTATAAGGCTCCCCAGTCTACATCTCTGCAAGCCTCCACCTTCAGGTGCTAAAATCTTCAGCTTCCTCACTGCCTTAACCATGCTGGACATTTTCATATAATGTAGCCTGAGTTGTTCTAGGCTTGAATCAATAAAAATTTAACAGAGATTCAAAATACCCCACCCCCCCGCTCCCCACTTTTAAGTCCAAGTATTGAGAGCTCCTTAGCCTTCCAGTGACACACACTAAATATTTTGTAAGGAAAAGGCTGGATGAGTGACTAATGTGTGTTTTTAGCCTCAGTTTCTTGTGTTAGGGATGTAACAGCTGTATGCAGTAAAATTCCAGGGTAGAACTGGCTGTATCGACAATTTAAGACATCCATGCCATTGTAGTCATAGCAGCTGTACATGTTTTCTGCAGTGGAGATTTAACGTATTGGATAGGATTATGAGTGAACTGGATTGGCTTCACTATTTTGTGCCACATTTTGTTTTATGATGAGCTGCAAGCCAGAGTCTGTATAGTTAGACTTGGGGCTTAGCAGCAGAACCAATAAAATATAATGAGGAAAAAACAAGTCTGCGTCCTACAGTGTATCCCAGCAGTAAACAACTCTGCTAATATTTAGAGATGTCTGTCTCAGACTGCTCTCTTGTAAACTTTCCCTTAGAAAGAAAACCCTTAACGTATAGCTACTATTTTACTCCTATCAACTATACACAGGTAAGGTTCTGCCAAGAAGAAGGAAAACGAATGCAATGTGCGTATCTGCATTATTTAAGCCAAAAAAGTCAACGTGCGTCACATAACTCAAACCAAATTATCCACATTCCCTAAGTCAGACGTTCAAAACTCACAGAGAAAATCCAACAGTCTAATTCTAGTTTGCTTTGATTTGAAGACTTGTGTTTGTCAGAAGACATGCAAGCCTTGGAATTGAGTCAGAAAAATGTGTAAAGAGGTGATATACTGAAAAAAATAGACAATTCACCCAGTCAGTGTGAGTCCAGGAAATGTGAGATTCCTCCCACATTTCGAGAGCACCGGCCCTACAGCCTTCTGGAACTTGAGCTCCGAATGTCACTTACCCTATGACGATACAGGAGATGGCAGTTCCCAAGAAGGCATATGTTAAAATAGATCCTAAGTTCTGAAAAAAGTGTCTCTGGGGAGAAAAAGATACATTTTATATAGTACGTCAGCATTTTTTTTCTTAGTGTTAACAGGAAATAAAAATAAATGCAATAAATTGCCCCACCCTTCCCTCACTGTTTAGGCAAATTTTGTTTTTGGAGCATCAGTTCCTGGCCCTATTGTACAAATAAGGCTTAACTGATTTACACAGAAAAGGACAGAGGTTTCCAAAAAACAGGGGAAAAAATACACCTGGAAGGTGACAGGGTAGAGATGAGAGAAACTACTGCCAGAACTGGCTGGACCTGAGAGAGAGGGAAGGGACTGGAGCAATGGCCATGCAGGATTCTGGGATGATTAAAGGAAGACAGAGTTTTTCAGAAGTTTTGTTGTCACTGAAACCCCTTTAGCACTTTAAATATACTATTCTAAAAGATTTAAGTTGGGCTTCCCTGGTGGCGCAGTAGTTGAGAGTCCGCCTACCGATGCAGGGGACACGGGTTCATGTCCCGGTCCGATATGCCGCAGAGCGGCTGGGCCCGTGAGCCACGGCCACTGAGCCTGCGTGTCCGGAGCCTGTGCTCTGCAACGGGAGAGGCAACAGCAGTGAGAGGCCCGTGTACCGCAAAAAAAAAAAAAAAAAAAAAAAGATTTGTCTTTTGACTTTTATTGGATCTCTGATTTACAGTTCTTCTGAATGTGATGAAACAAAACCTTAATTTATTCTAGTGAATTTATTCTAATGAATCACACAAAATGATACCTAGTCTTAGGGCTGGGGATGAGGAAGGATGACTGGAATAAGTCTAGCTTTCTAAATCTTTTCAAATGCTTGCTTGGGAAAACTCCCTTCCCGTTCTGTAAGTGGCATCTGAGTAGCCAGAACTGACAGAAAGAGGGAGCCTGGAGTACACAAGAAAATCAGGTCTGTGCTGAAAAAGCAAAGGCTGCTGGAGCCCACAGGCCAAAGGAGGAGAGCCCTAGGAATCTCTGGAGTGGGTGGTGGGCAGCAGAAAAGCAACTGCACTACCTCTGCATCTCAAAACTCATTCAGGCCAGAACCTCACTCTGCAGCACTTGGGATGCTAGCACCTAAACTTTTATGTGAATTACTAATTTAGGAAATGTGAGCATTCAGGCTGCACCTAAGTAATGTTTTGCAAGTGCGTAGAAACTGCAAAACCAGACTTTGTCTCTATCAGCATCAACAGCTGAGTATTAGCAAAACAATCTTAAGTTTTCACCCAATGGGTGATGGGTAAACCCAATGTAATTAACAGCAAACTCTTTGGTTATAATCATCTAGAATAATATTGCCCAGTAGAAATATAATGTAACCCATATATGTCATTTAAAATTTTTCTAGTAGCCACATTAAAATAAGTTTTTAAAAAGTAAAATGAGGGCTTCCCTGGTGGCGCAGTGGTTGAGAGTCCGCCTGCCGATGCAGGGGACATGGGTTCGTGCCCCGGTCCGGGAAGATCCCACATGCCGCGGAGCAGCTGGGCTCGTGAGCCATGGCCACTGAGCCTGCGCGTCCGGAGCCTGTGCTCCGCAACAGGAGAGGCCACAGCAGTGAGAGGCCCGCATACCGCAAAAAAAAAAAAAAAAAAAAAAGTAAAATGAATGTTGATAATAAAATGTTTTATTTAACCCAATTTATTCAAACATTATCATTTCTGTATGAAATCAATATAAAACATTATTGAAATAATTTACATTACTTTTTGATACTGAGTCTGTAAAATCCAGTGCATATTGTACACTTAAAGCACGTCTTCAGGGGCTTCCCTGGTGGTGCAGAGGTTAAGAATCAGCTTGCCAATGCAGGGGACATGGGTTCGAGCCCTGGTCTGGGAAGATTCCACATGCCACGGAGCAACTAAGCCCGGGTGCCACAACTACTGAGTCCGAGCACCATAACTACTGAAGCCCGCGTGCCTAGAGCCCGTGCTCCACAACAAGAGGCCACCGCAATGAGAAGCCCGTGCACCTCAATAAAGAGTAGCTCCTGCTCTGCACAGCTAGAGAAAGCCCGCGCACAGCAATGAAGACCCAACGCAGCCAAAAATAAATAAATAAAATAAAATAAACTATGATAACTGTAGAAAAACGACTGATTAAAACTCCCCAAATATTAAAAAATAAAAAAGTAAATAAAAGTTAAAAAAAAAACCAAAAAAGAAAAAGCACACCATTCAGACTAGTCACATTTCAATGGCATGTGGCTATGGGTTAGTATACTGGACATAGCAGGATTTAGAAGAATTCTAAGCATGTCAGATTTGAATCTGTATCACATATGATCTAAGACAATGATATTCTTACCAAATAGGCAAACCCATAAAATAAACTAATTTTTTTCATTAGTGCTGGCAAAATACTCTACTTAATGATAAAAGAAGAAAACAATCACTGTACATTTACCTTCTTTAGGCTATATCCGGCATGAAATATAATTGGCGGCAGTAAAACATTGAAGAAGATTTCTGGATCAAATGTCATCTGCCAGAAAAGAAAAAAGTATAGTTAAGAAGATGCTCCTTTGGACTACTAAAAATAAGTTTAAAAAAATTGTTATAGTCACCCTTGCTAAGGTTGTCTGAGGCATAATAACTTATTAAATTAGCAAAGATGAAAATAAGAGAAAATGGAAACTTAGAAATTCATAATTGAACACAACTATAAAGTAATATTTTAAATGTAAAACTTTATTCTGTAGCTAATAAGAACATCAAAAAAACCTCAATGAAACCTCTCTAGGCAAAGAAAACCTTTTCCTTTTACTTTGATTAGTTATTCATTCCTCATATTTTCAATGTTTTTATTCTATTTTATTTTTTTCTGGTTGAGGAGATTGGTAGTGTTCCAACATTTTAGCTCTGACAAGGATTTATCTAAGGTTTTCCCAAATAAAACATTTTTAGAAATTTAGTCTTACTTTTCCCACTTTATCCCACTCTGAAGTTCAAAATATTTTCTGGACTCTGGAAAAACACATTTGAAAGTGAAACTGGATTTTTCTAGTATTTGTTTATTGGCTTTTACTTAAATGTTAAAATAAACTTGGCAAAAAATTCCTTGGTGTGAAATGCAATGAAATGAGATGGAGAAATTCTTGAATCCAATATCTGCTATTTGCTGGGTAGTCTGAAAATGTTAACTCATTTAATCTTTAAAACCTTCCTTAGGCTCATTCTCTTCTTCCACACTTGCCCTCTCTCTCAATCTCTCTCTCTCCCTCTCTCTCTCTCTCTCTCTCTCTCTCTCTCTCTCACACACACACACACACACACACTCACTGCCATTCATTATTTCACCACTAAGCCTTCTTACCATTACAGCACTTGTCAAAATCTTTGAGATGTATGGGTTTCACAACTATACTTTCTAATTTCCTCCCCCTTTTTGCCTGAATTCTTACTCATCTCTGAAACTGGATCTCAAAAGCTACGCTTCTCTGAAACATGCTTTGATTTCCCAAGTCAAAACTGACAATTCTTTCTTCTATGCTCTTTCAGCACTTTGTACCCTCCCTTGAAGCATATGTGTTTCATAACATATTTTACACGATTATTGGTTTCCGTTTGACTGTTTTCCCAGTTAAATTGGGAAGCCATCAAGGATCACAATGATGTCTTAGTCAATTCTGTGTTGCTTTCATCCCTCCCAGTGCTAGCCCATTGCTCAATATATATTTGCTAAATTGGAAAAAAAAATAATTGCCTTTGAGAGACAAATCTATTAAAATGGAATGAATTATATATATCCCTAACAACCTTACACATTACAGGTAAGAATTACTTAAGTAAAAATTAAGAAAAGCCTTTCTTAACTCCCATTTTTTACTTGGGGCCTAATTGAGCATTGCCAGAGTCCCTCTTCGCTTTTCTGCATACTGGCCCCTCTACTCTTCTAATATTTGGAAAGAAATATTTCCAAATATTTCTAATATTTGGAAAGGGGGGAAGTAGGAGCCACCTAACTCAGCTGGGCACCCTCTCATAAACCTAGTTATTCCCTCATTGATGCTACAACTTCTTATACCAGTGAGCATTCAGATAGATCAGCTTGGCCCATCCCCAACTCTCTGTGCCAGTTTCTTCATCTTGAAAATGAATACAATAATCTGGTACCTAATTTTAAGGTGGTTATAAAAATTAAATGAATTAATACTTACAAAGCCCTTGCAGCATTGCCTAACATCTAATAAGCACCTTTAAGTATTTATTACTAAAGAAAATGAAATATCTGAATTAATATTTTGAAGTTATACTATTTGAAGAAGTTGCCCTATTGTTAGGAACTCTTGAGTGTTACAACTGTGTAACATTTGGGCAAAGATATTACTTTTCCTTCTAAGTTTACTCTTTTTTCTAAGATTATCTGAAACACCATTATTGATCTATTTTTGAGGCCTCTTTGAGAGTGTATCAACTGCATATTTGAAAGTTTTTAGCAAAGAGATGTATTTCTGAGTTCTGGAGGAGAGAAGCAATGCAGCCGTGATCATCTGGAAGAGAGAATTACAGTGGCACAACATCTTGGACAGAAAAATCCCTCGCCTCGGCAGTTTTTCTGCAAAAATCAGGTTAATCACTCAACCAGAACATTTCAATAATCAGAATGCCCCATTCCCTGCATGCAGGTTAACTAACGTGTTATTGAATTATATTTTCTGGAGCAGCCAGATGAAACTGGCAGGCTGAGAATGGCATGCAGCGTACGAGGATTTATTTGTATATACAAAACAGATTTGTGTTCCTTTCAGACTTGCTATAAGCTTAGGAACTGCTAAATCAGAGTTCTGGGAGTAACTCCAAACCCAGACAATTTCTCAGAAATGGCTGGATCTGCCGCTGCACCAACCTCCAGATGGCGATTCCACATGTCATTTTCCTCAGACTTTGTGTTCAAATCGTGGCCTTGGAGGTGAGACTGTTTTTAAGGCCCAAACAATTAAAATTTTTCATTATAGTATGAGGGAGGAAAAAAACCTAAGACAGGTGTGAAAGGGAAGAGCAGAAAGTTAAAAATCTTCCAGCTAAATACATTAGTCTTAAGATACAAATTTTATAGACCAGCACTGTCCAGTAGGACTTTCTGTGATGTGAAAATGTTCTACTACTGTCCTGCCCAATACAGGAGCCATGGGTCACATGATCTATTGAGCAATTGAATTGCAAGCTACTGGAACTGGGGACTGAAATTTTTTTTTTTTCCTGTGGCTATTAACTGTTGAACAGTACATTTATAGACAGTTACTAGAATTTAAAAATTCAGACCATTCAATTCTTAGATGGTTTATCATCCCATATAAGGAATGGCTAATTTGGAGCAACTGACCTGAGACTCAGGTGGTAGAATTATGGATGCTTCATGAAAACTGTGAGATTTTTAAATACTGAGATTCAATTCTTAAAATACTAGATAATATGAGACAGAAAAATACCAATATTTTCAACTACTACAAGGATGCAGTAGTTTTACCTATTAACTCAAATACGCACTGGTATTCAGCTAGGAATGGCCTGGACATGTTGATAGAGATAATCAACTTGAAAACTTCCAAAAGCAGAAAGCAAAGGTACCAAGTTTAATTCTCATCAGAAGGTTATAGATACAAAAATTCTGTTTGGGGCTTCCCTGGTGGCACAGTGGTTGAGAATCTGCCTGCCAATGCAGGGGACACGGGTTTGGGCCCTGGTCTGGGAAGATCCCACATGCCGCGGAGCAACTAGGCACGTGAGCCACAACTACTGAGCCTGCGCATCTGGAGCCTGTCCTCCGCAACGAGAGAGGCCGTGATAATGAGAGGCCTGCACACGGCGATGAAGAGTGGCCCCCACTTGCCACAACTAGAGAAAGCCCTCGCACAGAAATGAAGACCCAAAACACCCAAAAATAAATTAAAAAAAAAAAAATTCTGTTTGGTCCTGAGTATTAAGGCATCCAGCAACTCAATATGAACTATCTAGGAAGAAATATCAGTGTTCTAGCAACTACTAAATAAATAAGCACTAAAAGAACCACTTTAGTAGGGGACTGTGATTTATGTGGCATATTACTCCCAAAGAGGCCTTTTAAAAACATAATTTCATCAACTCTGACAGCATTCCTGAGTGGTAACTGGCAAATGCAATTATCCCCTTTTTCCAGAGACAGGAGAAGAAATGAATGGCATGCCCAGTGTCAATGAATGTGTCAGGGATATTGCTGGGAATTGGGTGTATCTGCATGGGCAAGCTAAATGTGTGCTTTCCAAGGGAGAACCAGGCTAATATAACTACTTAAAGCAAGACTTAGGAGTGTTTAAGAGAAGTTGGGACTCAGAAGTAGGCTTTCATTATTTTGGCAATTCCCAATTCCTTTGGAAAAGTAAAAGTGGTTAACACAATAATGCATTCACTTATCTTCAACGCTTTGTTCATTAGAAATCTAACAAGCCTCTTCTCTGTTGCAAAGTTCTTGAATATATATGATAGATGGACTGAATCCATGAAGGTTATAGTCAAAAGAAAGACGCTGTGTAGTTTCAGTACAAGGCACAGGGTTACATTGTAGTTCATGGTTCTCTAGGACAGAGACACCACTCTGGGCTTGCTAACCCTGCAGGGAGGCTTGATATTGAAGCAGCATATGAGCTGGGTTTTGAAGGATGGGTAGGAGCCTCTCCATGGGGCACCAACATACAGAACCATGCTCTTTTGTCTGCCCTGGAAGCAGTGGGCCAGGGTTCACCAAGCCACAAGGGAAACTGGCAGCTTCCTGGAGTTTCAGTTATACTTGATAGCAAGCAGTTTGAAATATTTTAAATATTTTTAAAATGCAGATATATTTAAAAGTGAAAATCAAAACCTGTATGCATTTTTAATGTAAATATGAGAATTCAAAGAAAACTTGGCTTGCTCGGGGGAGACAGCTTTGGGATATACATAGAGACAACTCAAGGGTGTGTGTTTCCTTTCCTCTGCCCTAAGTTTTGGTATGAAAAGCACCAGAGGGGGAGAACGGAGAACAAATTCAGAATATCTGATGAAAATATACCGCCTACTAATTAGATAAGCTTACTCCACTTAATCTCTCTGAGGCTCAGTTTCATCATTTGTAATATGGGCATGCAAATGCCTACTTCCTAGACTTGCTTTTGAGGATTAGATGTAATAAGAGGTGTAAAGTGTTCTACTTGGTACCTGACACTGATTGTTTCTCAAGAAAGGCTCACTATACCTGAATTGAAATGGAAGAAATTGCTGAAGCAATGGGTTAAGGATTGGAGGCACAAGGCGCACTTGGGGAACAGAAGTAGAAAATGTAGACCTCCTGAGTGATGTGGGAGGAGGTTAAGGCCTGGCTATGCATCCTGCCCAGACTATTAACCTCTCTAACCCAGCGGAAATGAACTGAAACTATATTCATTCAAACACGGAAGAAAGTAGAGATATTTTGCACAGCAGGATTAAACAACAAAATGGCTATTGGGAGTATAAATTTGTATAACCTATTAGTAGAGTAATTTAGCAAAAGGTATCAAAATGTAAAATATCCATAACATTTGTTTTGCTTTGTTTTTGAAATTTATTTATTTTTGGCTGCGCTGGGTCTTCGTTGCTGCGTGCAGGCTTTTCTCTAGTTGCAGGGAGTGGGGGCTACTCTTTGTTGAGGTGTGCGGGCTTCTCATTGCGGTGGCTTCTCTTGTTGCGGAGCACGGTCTCTAGGCGCGCGGTCTTCAATAGCTGTGGCTCGCAGGCTCTAGAGTGCAGGCTCTGCAGTTGTGGCACATGGGTTTAGTTGCTCCGCGGCATGTGGGATCTTCCTGGACCAGGGCTCGAACCCGTGTCCCCTGCATTGGCAGGTGGATTCTTAACCACTGCACCACCAGGAAAGCCCAGATATCCATACCATTTGATTCAGCAACACCTCATCTGAGAATTTATCCTGCAGATATGCTTGCACATGTGTAGAATGACACGAGGGCAAGAGTATTCATTGCAGATGAATAAATGGGAAGAAAGAAAGCATTGAGGATGATTGAAAAATTGACTGGTTAAATAAATCACAATATTCAGCTGACCCTTGACCAAGGTAGGGGTTAGCGGTGCTGACCCTCCATGCAGTCGAAACTGGGTATAACTCACAGTTGGCCCTCTCTATATGAGGTTCTTCCCTTTCCGCAGTTCCTGCTTATCCATGGTTCTGCATCCACAGATTCAACCAACTATAGATCATCTAGTACTGCAGTACTTGTTATTGAAAAACATCTGCATATAAGTGGACCCACGCAGTTCAAACTTGTGTTGTTCAAGGGTCAACTATAATCTGTAAAACTGAATACTATGCAACTGTTAGAAAGGCTGAGGAAACTGTCTATGAACTGATATGGTTGCTTTCTAAAATTTGCTGTCAAGCTCAAAAAGTAAGGTGTAGAACAGTCTGTCTGGCATGTGTAACAAACACTGCTATGGCCTCACCACACCCCATTTTCTTTTTGTCCTGGCCAGACACTTAGACCACATTTCCTTGTAGTCACATGGGGCCATATGACAAAGGTCTGGCCAATTGAATATGGATAGAAGTAATATAAATAATTTCCAACCCTGGTCTCTAAAAATCCCCTAAATCTTCCATGTTCTCTGTCTTTCTGCCTTTGTTAGCTCCTGTAGAACATCTGGCAGAGGTCCCAAATACTAGCGACTGGCAGAACCACTAGATTAAAGGAAGTTGGGAATGATTAATGGCCCCTGGAGAAGACTACAGTGGTCCCCTCATGGCCCAAAGGCCACACTGGATTGGAACACAAGCAAGAAATAAACCTTTATTGTGTTAAGTCATAGAGATTTCAGGGTAGTTTGTTAAAGCATTTGGCCTATTCCATGATTTGTGTGGAAAAGGAGGACATGTAGAATATTTACCTGCATATTATAAATATGTGTGTGTGTATATATGCATATATATACTATTGTCTATTGCATATTATATATATAAGTTATACATATATATATATATATATATATACACACACAATCAGTTGCTTCTGGGGAGGCCAGGGAGGAGAACTTGGTGGCAGGAAGTATGGGGGTTGGGAGAAGGGTTTTCTGTATGTACTTAGTGAGGGACAACTTTCTTTGCCCTGGCTTCATATCTATGGATACAGAGAGGACTGCTGCTTAGAGCAGGGCATCCCAGCATTTTTGCCATCATGACACACACACAGAAAATGAGTATATTGGGTCAATGGGGTAAACTGTGGGGAAATTAGGGTCCTGATGAGACTACTCAGGGATGAAAAGATGAGACTAGGACTCTGACCATCCTCAGCCTGAGGATGAAGGGATTGATATCTCATGGCACACCTGTAACCCATCAGCACACCAGCTGGGGAGCGCTGTACAGGATTTAACACTCCTGGCCCTGGTCCCACCTTTCACTCACTCTCCCTAGGAAACAGAGAGTGACTAGTCTAATTGGTAAGCTGGAGTAAACGAACTGAGTGTGTGCATCTCAGTTCCCTCTCTCTCCGTGTTGGAACCGGCCTGCTTGCTCAAAGTGGATGCCCCCGGCTCCTCCCAGACCTAGGGAAGGCTCGTGCTGTCCAGCTGGATCCGTGACTGGGTGGGTCAGTCTTCCTAATTCTGGGGTGAAAGACGAGCAAGCCAGCTTACAGAATGAGACTCATTATTTTACCTAGCTTTTGCTCTCTGTCTTTCTCATTCCTGTATCTGTGTCTCACCTAGCTATAAAATCAGATGGGCAACTATACTGCAACAACAAAAAGTCTTTTTTAATAAATACTATCAAGTTAAAAATCAGATGGGCAAAAGAAATGATATTGAATAATGTCTTCAAGATGCCAACCTACCTTTTTTGTACCTTTTGAACGTTAAGCCACATGAATGTATTACTTACTTAAAAAATAAATTAAAGTCATTTAAAAAAAAAGGTGTCTCATGTAGATTAGTTTGAAGGGGCCTCAAGTTTAGCCTGGATGAAAGGAAACCATTGTCAAGAACCAAAATGAGCACAAGGTAATGACAATGTGAATGAAGGTGACTGTGACAGAATGGAAAGAAAGGACCAAACCCAGGAGACATCCATTCATTCAACAATATTTACTTAGAGCAAGTAAGATCAGGACAAAGAATGGTAAGGATATAAGTTTAGGCAGGTAAGGAAGCCATACAAGCAGCAAAAAGATAATGAATTACTGTTTTTTAAAAATGGGGAGAAATCCTGCTCTTGACATTCAAATCTGTGGAACGGCCAGGTTAGGAGATAGTTATTCACAGTGAAAAGCATTCTTCCATTTTTCCAGATGGTTTCCTACAGAGCTCTTATATGTGGCAGGGACTCATCAGAGAAATAGGCTTTACCTCCTGTAGGCTGTTGTTTAAGAAATACAGAGTGCCACAGACACACAGGCTGTCAGGAGAAGCTGCCTTAGACGTCACCCAACTTAGGGGTCTGCAAACTGATTTCTGCCAATCCCTGGGCTCCACGGAGGGAGTGGTGGTGATGGGAAGTGGAGACAACTGCGCTGCATCCACCCTGGCTCTGCTCTCCAGGTTCTGCCTGAGCAGTTTTGATTTCACCTGTTTCACACATTGTGAAGGATTTTCAGATTTTCTTTGAATGAAGTGTTCCTCTGCTAAAAAATGTTTGAAACCCTGACCTAATGTTGTCCCCCAGAAAGTTCAAGGGACATGTGGAAAATCACAGGATCACTCAGAGGCACCACTGAACTTTGAAATCCTAAACCAGAGCTGTTTCTCTTTTTACTATATTTATATTCTTAATTTTGCTTCAAACAAGTTTTAAATGATGTGTCAGAGTTAAAGACCCTTCCCCAGAAGTGACCAATACCCTGAAGTTAGAAAGTGTTTTCCTTCCATGACTGTATTCTTGTACTTCATATACATGTATCCATAGAAATAATTAGTATTATTTGTGTATTTTTAAATTTTACAGAAATTTAGCCATAACTAGCCTTTTGTATACTGCTTTATACATTCAGAAGCGTTCTTACAATTTACCTACATTAATACATGCGGATCTTGTCTATTTGCTTAAACTGCTGTATAGCCTTCTGTTGGATGAATATATCACGATTGTTTTTTCCCTTCTCTGATAAGAGAATTAGGGCAATTAGGTATTTTCCTATTTTCACTATGACTAAAAATAATGCAATAGATATTCTTGTACCTAAGCCTTTGCATACATGTGTAAATTTCTCTAAAAGAGGAAAATACATAGCAGTAGAACTGCTGGATGATAAGGTATACGAATCTTCAACCGTAGTAGGTTGAAGTAACTTTAAAGTGGTTACACCATTTACACTCCACAGGAAAGTATAGGAGTATTTCTCTACCTTCTAGCCAACACTTAGTATTGACAGATTTCTAATTTTTACCAGTAAGATATATAGGAGCTGCTACCACATTACTGTTTTCTTTGCATTTCCCATTACTAATGAAATAAGCATATTTTCCTTGTTTATTGGTCTTTTGTGACATCACTTTAGTGATTTTTTGGATCATACCTTTTACCCAGTATGACTTTTTCTTGTTTATTAGTTCTTCACACAACCTGATTACTATTCTGTCTTGGTTATTTACACTTCAAATACATTCTTCTATTCTCTCACCCCCTTAAACTTTTTTTTTTTTTTTTTTTTTAAGAATTAAAAATGTAATTTATTTTATTTTATTTTTTTTTAAACATCTTTATTGGGGTATAATTGCTTTACAATGGTGTGTTAGTTTCTGCTTTATAACAAAGTGAATCAGCTATACATATACATATGTTCCCATATGTCTTCCCTCTTGCGTCTCCCTCCCACTCTCCCCATCCCACCCTTCCAGGCTGTCACAAAGCACCGAGCTAATATCCCTGTGCCTTGCGGCTGCTTCCCCCCAGCTATCTACCTTACTACGTTTGTTAGTGTGTATATGTCCATGACTCTCTCTCGCCCTATCAAAACTCACCCCTCCCCCTCCCCATACCCTCAAGTCCGTTCTCCAGTAGGTCTGCGTCTTTATTCCTATCTTACCCCTAGGTTCTTCATGACATTTTTTTCCCTTAAATTCCGTATATATGTGTTAGCATACGGTATTTGTCTTTTTCTTTCTGACTTACTTCACTCTGTATGACAGACTCTAGGTCTATCCATCTCATTACAAATAGCTCAATTTCATTTCTTTTTAAGGCTGAGTAATATTCCATTGTGTATATGTGCCACATCTTCTTTATCCATTCATCCGATGATGGGCGCTTAGGTTGTTTCCATGTCCTGGCTATTGTAAATAGAGCTGCAATGAACATTTTGGTACATGACTCTTTTTGAATTTTGGTTTTCTCAGGGTATATGCCAAGTAGTGGGATTGCTGGGTCATATGGTAATTCTATCTGTAGTTTTTTAAGGAACCTCCATACTGTTCTCCACAGTGGCTGAACCAATTCACATTCCCACCAGCAGTGCAAGAGTGTCCCCTTTTCTCCACACCCTCTCCAGCATTTATTGTTTCTAGATTTTTTGATGATGGCCATTCTGACTGGTGTGAGATGATATCTCATTGTAGTTTTGATTTGCATTTCTCTAATGATTAATGATGTTGAGCATTCTTTCATGTGTTTGTTGGCATTCTGTATATCTTCTTTGGAGAAATGTCTATTTAGGTCTTCTGCCCATTTTTGGATGGGGTTGTTTGTTTTTTTGTTATTGAGCTGCATGAGCTGCTTGTAAATTTTGGAGATTAATCCTTTGTCAGTTGCTTCATTTGCAAATGTTTTCTCCCATTCTGAGGGTTGTCTTTTGGTCTTGGTTATGGTTTCCTTTGCTGTGCAAAAGCTTTGAAGTTTCATTAGGTCCCATTTGTTTATTTTTGTTTTTATTTCCATTACTCTAGGAGGTGGGTCAGAAAGGATCTTGCTGTGATTTATGTCATAGAGTGTTCTTCCTATGTTTTCTTCTAAGAGTTTGATAGTTTCTGGCCTTACATTTAGGTCTTTAATCCATTTTGAGCTTATTTTTGTGTATGGTGTTAGGGAGTGATCTAATCTCATACTTTTACATGTACCTGTCCAGTTTTCCCAGCACCATTTATTGAAGAGGCTGTCCTTTCTCCACTGTACATTCCTGCCTCCTTTATCAAAGATAAGGTGTCCATATGTGCGTGGGTTTATCTCTGGGCTTTCTATCCTGTTCCACTGATCTATCTTTCTGTTTTTGTGCCAGTACCATACTGTCTTGATTACTGTTGCTTTGTAATATAGTCTGAAGTCAGGGAGCCTTATTCCTTCAGCTCCTTTTTTCATTCTCAAGATTGTTTTGGCTATTCGGGGTCTTTTGTGTTTCCATACAAATTGCGAAATTTTTTGTTCTAGTTCTGTGAAAAATGCCAGTGGTAGTTTGATAGGGATTGCATTGAATCTGTAGATTGCTTTGGGTAGTAGAGTCATTTTCACAATGTTGATTCTTCCCATCCAAGAACATGGTATATCTCTCCATCTATTTGTATCATCGTTAATTTCTTTCATCAGTGTCTTATAATCTTCTGCATACAGGTCTTTCGTATCCTTAGGTAGGTTTATTCCTAGATATTTTATTCTTTTTGTTGCAATGGTAAATGGGAGTGTTTTCTTGATTTCACTTTCAGATTTTTCATCATTAGTATATAGGAATGCCAGAGATTTCTGTGCATTAATTTTGTATCCTGCTACTTTACCAAATTCATTGATTAGCTCTAGTAGTTTTCTGGTAGCATCTTTAGGATTCTCTATGTATAGTATCATGTCATCTGCAAACAGTGACAGCTTTACTTCTTCTTTTCCGATTTGGATTCCTTTTATTTCCTTTTCTTCTCTGATTGCTGTCGCTAAAACTTCCAAAACTATGTTGAATAAGAGTGGTGAGAGTGGGCAACCTTGTCTTGTTCCTGATCTTAGTGGAAATGCTTTCAGTTTTTCACCATTGAGGATGATGTTTGCTGTGGGCTTGTCATATATGGCTTTTATTATGTTTAGGAAAGTTCCCTCTATGCCTACTTTCTGGAGGGTTTTTATCATAAATGGGTGTTGAATTTTGTCGAAAGCTTTCTCTGCATCTATTGAGATGATCATATGGTTTTTCTCCTTCAATTTGTTAATATGGTTTATCACATTGATAGATTTGCGTATATTGAAGAATCCTTGCATTCCTGGAATAAACCCCACTTGATCATGGTGTATGATCCTTTTTTTTTTTTTTTTTTTTTTTTTTTTACGCGTTACGCGGGCCTCTCACTGCTGTGGCCTCTCCCGTCGCGGAGGACAGGCTCCGGACGCGCAGGCTCAGCGGCCATGGCTCACGGGCCCAGCCGCTCCGTGGCACGTGGGATCCTCCCAGACCGGGGCACGAACCCGCGCCCCCCGCATCGGCAGGCGGACTCTCAACCACTGCGCCACCAGGGAAGCCCGTGTATGATCCTTTTAATGTGCTGTTGGATTCTGTTTGCTAGTATTTTGTTGAGGATTTTTGCATCTATGTTCATCAGTGATATTGGCCTGTAGTTTTCTTTCTTTGTGACATCCTTGTCTGGTTTTGGTATCAAGGTGATGGTGGCTTCGTAGAAGGAATTTGGGAGTGTTCCTCCCTCTGCTATATTTTGGAAGAGTTTGAGAAGGATAGGTGTTAGCTCTTCTCTAAACGTTTGATAGAATTCACCTGTGAAGCCATCTGGTCCTGGGCTTTTGTTTGTTGGAAGGTTTTTAATCACAGTTTCAATTTCAGTGCTTGTGATTGGTCTGTTCATATTTTCTATTTCTTCCTGATTCAGTCTTGGCAGGTTGTGCATTTCTAAGAATTTGTTCATTTCTTCCAGATTGTCCATTTTATTGGCATAGAGTTGCTTGTAGTAATCTCTCATGATTTTTTTTATTTCTGCAGTGTCAGTTGTTACTTCTCCTTTTTCATTTCTAATTCTATTGATTTGAGTCTTCTCCCTTTTTTTCTTGATGAGTCTGGCTAGTGGTTTATCTATTTTGTTTATCTTCTCAAAGAACCAGCTTTTAGTTTTATTGATCTTTGCTATTGTTTCCTTCATTTCTTTTTCATTTATTTCTGATCTGATTTTTATGATTTCTTTCCTTCTGCTAGCTTTGGGGTTTTTTTGTTCTTCTTTCTCTAATTGCTTGAGGTGCAAGGTTAGGTTGTTTATTCGAGATGTTTCCTGCTTCTTAAGGTGGGCTTGTATTGCTATAAACTTCCCCCTTAGAACTGCTTTTGCTGCATCCCATAGGTTTTGGGTCGTTGTGTCTCCATTGTCATTTGTTTCTAGGTATTTTTTGATTTCCTCTTTGATTTCTTCAGTGATCACTTCATTATTAAGTAGTGTATTGTTTAGCCTCCATGTGTTTGTATTTTTTAAAGATCTTTTCCTGTAATTGATATCTAGTCTCATGGCATTGTGGTCGGAAAAGATACTTGATACAATTTCAGTTTTCTTAAATTTACCAAGGCTTGATTTGTGACCCAAGATATGATCTATCCTGGAGAATGTTCCATGAGCACTTGAGAAAAATGTGTATTCTGTTGTTTTTGGATGGAGTGTCCTATAAATATCAATTAAGTCCATCTTGTTTAATGTATCATTTAAAGCTTGTGTTTCCTTATTTATTTTCATTTTGGATGATCTGTCCATGGGTGAAAGTGGGGTGTTAAAGTCCCCTACAATGAATGTGTTACTGTTGATCTCCCCTTTTATGGTTGTTAGTATTTGCCTTATGTATTGAGGTGCTCCTATGTTGGGTGCATAAATATTTACAATTGTTATATCTTCTTCTTGGATCGATCCCTTGATCATTATGTAGTGTCCTTCTTTGTCCCTTTTAATAGTCCTTATTTTAAAGTCTATTTTGTCTGATATGAGAATTGCTACTCCAGCTTTCTATTGGTTTCCATTTGCATGGAATATCTTTTTCCATCCCCTTACTTTCAGTCTGTATGTGTCTCTAGTTCTGAAGTGGGTCTCTTGTAGACAGCATATATAAGGGTCTTGTTTTTGTATCCATTCAGCCAATCTGTGTCTTTTGGTGGGAGCATTTAGTCCATTTACATTTAAGGTAATTATCGATATGTATGTTCCTATTTCCATTTTATATATTGTTTTGGGTTCGCTACTATAGGTCATTTCCTTCTCTTGTGTTTCGTGTCTAGAGAAGTTCCTTTAGCATTTGTTGTAAAGCTGGTTTGGTGGTGCTGAACTCTCTCAGCTTTTGCTTGTCTGTAAAGGTTTTAATTTCTCCATCAAATGTGAATGAGATCCTTGCTGGGTAGAGTAGTCTTGGTTGCAGGCTATTCTCCTTCAGCACTTTCAGTATGTCCTGCCACTCCCTTCTGGCTTGTAGGGTTTCTGCTGAGAGATCAGCTGTTAACCTTATGGGGATTCCCTTGTGTGTTATTTGTTGTTTTTCCCTTGCTGCTTTTAATATGCTTTCTTTGTATTTAATTTTTGACAGTTTGATTAATATGTGTCTTGGCGTGTTTCTCCTTGTATTTATCCTGTATGGGACCCTCTGTGCTTCCTGGACTTGATTAACTATTTCCTTTCCCATATTAGGGAAGTTTTCAACTATAATCTCTTCAAATATTTTCTCAGTCCCTTTCTTTCTTTCTTCTTCTCCTGGAACCCCTATAATTCGAATGTTGGTGCGTTTCATGTTGTCCTAGAGGTCTCTGAGACTGTCCTCAGTTCTTTTCATTCTTTTTTCTTTATTCTGCTCTGCAGTAGTTATTTCCACTACTTTATCTTCCAGGTCACTTATCCGTTCTTCTGCCTCAGTTATTCTGCTATTGATCCTATCTAGAGTGATTTTAATTTCATTTATTGCATTGTTCATCGTTGCTTGTTTCATCTTTAGTTCTTGTAGGTCCTTGTTAACTGTTTCTTGCATTTTGTCCATTCTACTTCCAAGATTTCGGATCATCCTTACTATCATTATTCTGAATTCTTTTTCAGGTAGATTGCCTATTTCCTCTTCATTTGTTAGGTCTGGTGGGTTTTTCCTTAAACTTTTTAACATTGTTTTTTAACTTTGTCAGTGGTGTCTTTTCATGCAAAAGTTTTTCATTTTAATGTAGTAAAACTTATTCCATTTTTACTTTGATTCAGCTTTTGGTAACTTCTTTAAAAAAAATCTTCTCTTATCTTGATGTCATAAATATATTTTCTCCTAAAGTTTTATAATTGGCTGTTTACCCTAAACTTTTAAAAGCCTGAGGAAAAGGTAAGGGTATAATAATAAATAAATAAAGCAAGTTGCAAAGTTTGAGAGACCATCTGATTTAAATCACATAGAAAAATATGTAAAATATATGTAAATATATTTTATTTGTAATAATAATTATAAATTATCATTGAGAAATTGTGAGATTTCTCACAAAACTATGCTGACTTTTCAAGTAATTAAAATTCTAGAAGTTAGAAGTACACTATTGTGAACATTATACATGCAAAAATGACAGATATAAGCACTGGTATTTCATTGGAGGTAGGTAATGTTTATAAACCCAGGCAAACTTAAGTGGAGAATTGAGAACAAAACATTCATATAATTCTAAATATTTAGCTTGGCAACATGGAGGTGTGGAAACAACACTGAACTCAAAGTCAGAAGACTTGGTCCTAAGACCATTTGGGCCACAGATTAATCTTGACCAAGTCACATAAGCTTTCAGAGCCTCAGTTTCTGAAACACAGGGGCGATATCTGATCACCTCTTGGAATAATAGTGAGACTGAAATGGAAATAACTACCATGGAAAAGGGAATGCACAGTCATTATAATTCAGGCAGGGCTGAAGCTCAGGGTCTGTCTTCCTTACTTATAGACTACTACAGTTATCACTTGTCAATTAATTACAATAATAAGTAATAATTTTAAAAAACCCTGCCATTTCCATAAGGCTGTTACAGTTTTAAAAGTGCCTTCATAAATAGACTCTCATTTTTTCTTTAAAACAACCTTTTGAGGTAAGTACTGTGAACACCCCATGTTTACAGAGGTGGAACCAAGGCTCAGAGAGATACGCGGCTTTCACAAAGTCACACCTTGTAAGTAGTAAGACTTGGACTCAAACCTTAGCTTCTGATTGTGAGTCCATTGCTTTGTTGATAACAATAAAGATAACAAAACTAACAGTTAATATACCTTGAACACTTACCATGAACCGGGCACTATTCTAAGTGCTTTACATGTATGTACATTTGCAACTCACAATGACCCTACAAAGTATTGATAGTTAGGAATATCCCATTTTACAAATGGGGAAATTGAAGCATAGGAAAACTAATCATCTCATCCAGCATCACACAGCTGGTAAGCAGCATTTGAACCAAGTAATATGACGCCAGGGACCACCTTCTTGACTAAAGTAGTCCATCTGCCATCCACCTATGGGTCCAGGTTATCCACTCCACTATTGGATGTGTCCTCATGAGCTTCAAATACATAAAGACCACCCACATTTTCCAGATCATTGCCACAGCACCTAGACACCGATGGGCAGAGAGTCTCCTATGTTTCTGCATAAGATTCTTGACATATGAACTTACCTCTGTTACCTTTGTGACCCTTTACTAAGGTAACCATACCTTCTGGTTTGACCAGAACAGTCCCAGGTAATACCTGTTTTCCTGGCCTAATTATTTATCATGCCTCACTTAGCTCTCAAGAGTTCCAGTTTGAAAGTCAAATGATATGGTTTCCTACTCCCGACCCTAGACACCCAGACTCCTGACCTTTTAACTCCCTACATATAGCTTGGATTGGCTGCTGGTGCCCTTTGCTGTGTGGGTTGCCTACCCCCCTTTACCTCCACTAGCTGTGGTATTAACACGACAGGGGGACTCCCTGGCTACAGATCAGCAGGCGAAGAGAAAATAATAGGTGTGTGTGAGAAGGGCCTGGTCCCCCATCTCACCAAGAGTATTCATTCCTCAGTACCCAGGGGAGGGTTGCAAAAGGAAAGACATCCAACAGAACTGAAAATCTGTGCCTCAAGAATGATTTCCCCCCTAATCTGGAATTGATCTTAATCTTGGCCAATTTTTATATTATAGGCCAAAGAAACTGTGCTTTCCAACCCTCAGAATATACAGGAGCATCACAGTCCCACAGAGTTTCTTTTTTGCCTTACAATTTTTCTGAGTTTGCATTATCTTTTTGGTCCTTAGTTTTGAAGTGTGCTTGCAGCTTCCCCATCACAAGACCTCACCACGGAGCAACTGGCCTGGGGAAGCTGGACAGGAAAGGGCTGAGTCAGCAAGGACCACAGTCATAACAGGCATGCTTGAAGGGATTTGGGGGAAGTTGGGTGGGGGGGAGGTGCTGAAATCAGCAGAAAATGATACCATACATCTTGATTTAAAATGAAAATGATGTATTTTTCAAACAGTGCATTCACCTTAAAAATGATGCATTAAAAAACAACACCAAACTTCCTTCAACATGCCTACTTCAAACTTTGTCCCCAGGATGAAATCCATGCTTGCCAAGGGCTGATGTTAAGGAAGCAGAGTAACATTTACAGCACACCTAACACTGAATAACTTTTTCTCCTTTATTTTGTAAAGCTAAAGTGGGTATCACTGATCCCTGTTTTACAGATAAAGAAAAATATGAGAAGTTAACTTCTCCAAGTCTCAATGCTGAGAGTGGCAGAGGTAGAATTCAGCCCTAGGTATAACTGCAAAACTGCAATGGACTGAATATTTGCATCTCTTCAAAATTCATATGTTGAAATCCAACCCCTAAGTTGTTGGTATTAGGAGGTGGTGCCTTTGGGAGGTGATTAGGTTGTGAGGGTAGAGCCCTCATACATGGGATGTCCTTATAAAAGAAAACTGAGAGAGCTCTCATTCTTTCTATCACATAAGGACACACAGCAGGAAGATAGCCGTCTATGAATCAGAAGGCTAGCTCTCACCAGATACCAAATATGCTGGTGACCTGATCTTGGGCTTTCCACCTTCTAAAACTGTGAGAAATAAATGTTTGTTGTTTAAGTCATCCAGGCTATGGTATTTTTGTTATAGCTGCCCAAAAGGACAAAGACATAAACCTTACGCATTTCTCTATATCACCTTAGAGGTAGTCAGTTCAAGCTGAAGATATGAAGCTCTAATAGTGAAATTTTAAGACAATCACCATGTGAGAAAGAACTTTTTTGTGAGATGAACATGTGGTGTGTGGATATTTTCAGTTCTCCTAAAAATGCTGTGGTATAGGCATATATTCAGTGGTGTGCTAGTAAATCTCTGTGGAGTAAAAAAAGCCTACAAGCCCCGATTTGCAGCAGTTGACAATTTCTGTAGTCTAAATACTCCTACTACGGCCCATTTCAAGTTGCCAATGTTTGATCAACTGGCTTGCAGATTCCTGGATATTTAATAAATAATCAGCTCTCAGAGCACAGACTCTCAGTACTCCACTGCATTATTTTACTTCAACTATGTTTTAACTCATCATTTGGGTACTCTTCTTGTACACATAACCTATATAAAGCTTCTCAGACTATTTAAGGTATAGGAGACCAGAATATATTATATCCCCCCAAAATATGCCTTTTTGGCCTTAGAATTATTTTGATCTGATTATTTTGAGAAACAGCAGACACAGGAGAAGCTCTGAAAACAGACTAGAAGTTACCCTTTTGTAAGGGAAACTTACATTAGGAAACCTCCGTTTGTAAGGGTGTTTCCTTCTAGGAAGAGAAGGATGACTCTAAATCATATGAAACTTATCAATAAAAAAGGCACAGACTTAAATCTGCATAATAACCTTATCCTCTTTACCATACATGTCCTGGTCACCTTCCTAAAACTTGCCTCCCCTACACACTTTTCGTTATTTTAGCTAAAGATGGTACTGAAGCCTGAATTCTAAGCCATCTCTTTGGGTTACTCATTCCCTAGAGTTCTCCCAGGAATACATGAAATAAATACGTTAATAAACTTCTGTTTGTCTTTCTCTTGTTAATCTGTCTTCTGTTACAAGGGCCCTAGTCAAAAACCTAGACAGGCAGGAAGAAAGATTTTTCTCCCCTACAAGGGTCGATGTGTTAGACACAGCGATTTTCCTTCATTGAAGGCTTTGTCACCTCTGCTGCTTAGAATACTGTCAGCCCCTTCAGAGATTGCCAAAACTGAAAAGAGCCAGCTCACGCAGAGTCCCGCCCTTCCCAGAGTAGCCCACATCCAAAGACAAAATGATTTGGTATTTTAGAGTCCAGGCCATCTCAGTTCAACTGCGGATGACTCTGAAGAGCCAGTCTAACTCCAGAGCTTCCCAGGGAGTTAGACAAAATTGTTGGGCCTGCATCACAGCTTAACTTCTCCCTTGGCCCTCTCAGGCTTTCTTCCTCTTCCGTTCATAAGGTGTTGATCTCAAGGGCACTTAACCATCCCACTAAACTCCACCTCTAAGTCCTCTAGGAACCCAATAGTCAGAAAGAATGGTGAAGGGGGGACTTCCCTGGTGGTCCAGTGGTTAGGACTCTGTGCTTCCACTGGAGCAGGCACGGGTTCTACCCCTGGTTGGGGAACTAATATCCTGCATGCCGTGCGGCATGGCCAAAAAACCAAAACAAAACAAAAAAGGAGCAGTGAAGAGAACCTGAATTTGTAGACATTCTCGATTCAAACACCTCCACCTGAGGCAGAACTCTGTAAATCAGACTATGTCTAGTTAGCTTTATAATTAAAAATGGATCTGAGAGGAGCAGCTGGGAGACTCCTAACACAAGACAGGCTCACATGGCATCAGGAGACAAGCCAGTTAAATGCACAGCTTCCCTAAGGTTCTCACCTCTCTTGATGGTCCCCACCCTTCCTGTGCCACTGATGCCTATCCTACCTTCAGGCTGTATAAGCTACTAATGAGGAGCTTCTTAATGACCTTTGGGAAGAACCAGGAAATGCAGTTGGATGGAACCTTATATAACTACTCACTGGAGCCCAGCAATGATAAATGTGCACTCTCGCCACAGTTTAATGTTTTAGAAGGAATAAAGCAAAGAGGAAAGAAATTGAAAGATCCATGCTTAAGTTTTATCTACTGAGACTATAAACCTTATGAGAAATCTCTCTTTCTCCCTCCCTCCTTCTCTCTCCCTCTGTTTGTCTCTCCTGTACCCAGCCTCCTTTTCTCCCTCTCCCTCTATCCTTACTTAATTATTTGGAGATGAGACTGCCAGCAATTCAACCCTCTGAGTAGCAAAAAGCCATCACAAAGCCCTGGTACTTCACTCTGAGGAGAAATCTGTGATAGATCCTTGGGTATAAAATGGCTGACAACTAAGACAGGACAGTAGCAGTGAGAAGTTGCAACTGAAAAGCAGAGAAGAATACTTCATTATATCACCCACTCACTTGCCAGGGTCCACAGAGTATCAACCATGTGATGTGCCAGGCACCAGCACGCATGTGCTGTCAGCTGGGAATACAGTGTGACCACAGACAGACCTGGTCCCTCCTCCTTTCCTGGGGCCTAAAGTCTGGTGAGGAGACAGACATTAATCCAACATCATCGATATAAATCTTAATTTACAACTCAGCTAAGATACAGTAGGAGAACACCCGCTGGAGCTTTGAGACGACAGAACTAGGTACTGAAGTATGGCAGTGTGGGATCACTTAGGGTGGGACTGAATGTTCTCACAAAGCTAACAGCCTCTAAGAGCATCCCTATCTCAGGCCAAGAGCCCGTGTACATACTGGTGCTGCTGAGACTCAGAATATAGTAAGATTTCAGAGAAGAGCAGAATTTTTCAGGAAACATCAAAAATAGTTAAAATAAAAATAAAATTTTAATAAAATATGAACTATTCTATTGGTCCTTAAGTTGAGGTATACATATGTTAGGAAGTAAACAAGGTGATCCACCTGAGTGTGGAAAAAGCTTTTTATATTTTATTTTTATTTCATCCTTTAAAAAATTCTAGTTTGATACTGCTTTATAATATACACAGTACATTGGTACAATAGTACTTTCATCTCATTTGTAAATAAATAGGCATATATTAGGTACACATAATAGTGTTTTACTGATGCACATATCAAAGTATGGAAATCAGTGTTTTAAAGTACTTCGCAGTTAGCTGGTGCTTAATAATAACAATTAATTTTTACTGAGGACTTATTAATGCTGTAACATATTATCTGGTTATATGAATTATTTAATTTAGTCCTCATAATAACCTTTGGAGGTTGGTACTAGTATTGCCTCATTTGACGAAACAAAGGCACCAAGGGTTAGGTCACATGCTAAAGATCAGGTTAAAGGTAGACCAGGGGGCTTCCCTGGTGGTGCAGTGGTTGAGAGTCCGCCTGCTGATGCAGGGGACGTGCGTTCATGCCCTGGTCCGGGAAGATCCCACATGCCGCAGAGCGGCTGGGCCCATGAGCCATGGCTGCTGAGCCTGCGCGTCCGGAGCCTGTGCTCCGCAACGGGAGAGGCCACAACAGTGAGAGGCCCGTGCACCGCAAAAAAAGAAAAAGGTAGACCAGGGATTTAAACCCAGGTATTCTGATTGCAGCGTGGGGCTCTAACCATATTATGCTGCCTCATACACGCCTGTTCCCAGCACGTATGTGTTGATGTTTAAAAGAATAATATTTTGGTGGTTTTTGGAAAGATCACCTAGGAGGAATATTTTGTTCTAACACACAATAAATACAAGACATTAATAATTACAGAAAATAGTATCAAATAACAAGGTATAAGTCATTCTTTTAAGATTGGCCTCCCATGGACTATATTTCACCATGATCTTGAACTGAGTAGGATAGGGAAGCAGAGAGAATAGCTTCAGAGCCCTCAGCCACCCCCCTCCCCCCAAAATAGCTTTGAAAACCTGTCCTTTGATAGTAGCTAAGTGGATGGCTACACGGCACCCCAAAATGCTAGTCCACGGTGTGGTCTGCCGTGCTGGCTCCCATATTTCCTAAAAATGCGTCTGTGCTACCACTTTAAGTCCCTTCTGGAACCAGGCAAATGGATGACCAAATGGACGTGCTAAGATGGTCCAAGACCAGGCAATAGTCAGGAGGCAGAGGTGATTGGGAGATGGGTGGGCATCTCAGTTGTTTCTCCCCATGGTGGTCTGTGATATTTTCTCGGCTTGAAGCCAGGAATCTGAGAAGCTATCCCTTTACTCCATAGCTGCTCTCCTCTTATCAAATTTTGTCATGTGAGAAAGAGCACCATGCCAGTGTTCATCCTACTCATACACTTTCACATGACTTCTTTCCTTTCCCAGCGAAGAGTGAGTATGAGAGATATCAGTCCAGTCTGTGCTCTAATCACATGACACTCCAAGAGACCATTGCCACCAACAGTTTTTACATTATTTTGAGTAGCTAGGCTTTTTGTTAAGAAATAAAATCAGACAGCTGGTTGGAATGCAATCCCTGCCACAAATAAATGTTCCAGTGGTCAGTTTCCTTAGAACATGAGTCCTGAGTGATGATCTGTGAAGTAGAAGAAAGGAAGTCCTAAGAGTTTTTGAGTGCTGCCTCCATAGCCCTGTGTTAGAAAGCCGAGCTGCCTTCCAGGTGGCAAGGGCTTAATTCAAACTCTACCACGTAGATCTGTCTAGGGTAATTCCTAACCCTGCATTGGGGGTGCTCCAAGTTACAATCAAACTGTAGTAGAATAACTCCTTCGTGTCTGGACTGTGCATTCTGAAGGCCAGACTGCAAAAGTTGCCAGGATGCTAGGCAGAGCCTGCCTGTCTTTGGGGCATGGTGTTCTGTTATTTCTACATTTTCACTGCCCAGTCCAAGTGGACATCTCTCTTCTTCTCCTCTACCCTTCTCAACCACAACAAATAGAATTTTTCCAGAACTTTTTGTATAGACAAAAATGGTCTTGGATGTTGATGAAAAATATAGCAAAGAACTGGCAAGGGAAGAAAATGACCTCCAGAAAGCAAAGGCATCTAGTCTTATTTAGTTTTGCCCTCTGTTTTGAAATTCTCTGCTTACAGATCTCTGCGTGGCTCACTCCAACTTCATTCAGATCTTGGCTCCAGTTTCACCTCCTCAATGAGACCTTCCCTGCAGGACATACCTAAATACACTGCTCTCACCATCCCCTCATTTTGTTAACCTTTCTTTATAGCACGTGTCTCCACCTGGCATTAGATTATGAATGCTTATGTTGAACTGTACTTCACCTATCTCTCCCCTAGAACCTAAGCTCCATGAGATTGAGGACTTTGTTTTGTTCACTACTGTATTTGCATCATCTAAAACAAACCGGCATATGATTAGTGTCCAATCAATAAATATTTGTTGAATGACTAAATGACTAAAGAAAATCTATGTTGTTCAATGACTAAATTAAAACCAAATGGAACTAATCATCAGGGAAATGCAAATCAAAATCACAAGGACACAGGAGATATCATCTCACACCTGTTAGAACGGCTATTATCAGAAAGACAAAAGATAACAAGTGTTGACCATGATGTAGAGAAAAAGGAACACTTTTCACACTGTTTGTGGGAATGAAAATTGGTGCAGCCAGCATGGAAAACAATATGGAGGTTTCTCAAAAAATTAAAAAATAGATCTACCATATGATCCAGCAATCCCACTTCTGAGAATATATCCAAAGGAATTGAAGTTAGGATCTTTGAGAGGTAGCCACACACCCATGTTCATTGTCTCATTATTTACAATAGCCAAGACATGGAAATGACCTAAGTGTCCACTGATGGATAATTGGATTAAGTAAATGTGGTGTATATATAGAGATATATGCAACTGAATTATTCGACCGTACAAAAGCAGGAAACCCTGCCATTTACAACAACATGGATGGACCTTGAGAACGTTATGCTAAGTGACATAAGATAGGGAAAGGCAACTACTGTATGCTCTCACTAACTTGGAATCTAAAAAGAAGAAAAACAACGAACTCATGGAAACAGAGAACAGATTGGTCGCTGCGAGACCTGAGAGATGAGGAGTGTGAAAAATGGTTGAAAGTGGTCCAAAGATACAAAGTTCCAGCTATAAGGTAAATAAATCCTGTGGATATAATGGACAGCATGGTGACTCTAGTTAATAACATTGTATTGTATATTCGAAAGTTGTTACAAAGTTAAAAGTCCTCATCACAAAAAAATTTGTAACTACATGAGGTGATAAATGCTAACTAAACTTATTGTGATGATCATTTTGCATTTGATATATATATATAGATTCTATATATCTATATAAAATCATTATGTTGTACACCTTAAACTAATAATTGTATATGTTAATTTTATCTCAATAAAATTGGGGAAAAAATTTAATGGAATATTTAGAGCCAAGACATTTCTGAAATCATTTCTCAGGCCAACATTCTACAAAGAAAGTTGAACAAAGGTGGAAGAAAACAGATAAAACAAATTTAAAATGTCAGCTTTCTTTATTAACAACAGATTTCTTAACTAAGATTTACGATGAAAGTAGCTAAGTCTATCCAAACAGCCTCATCCCATGCTCTGCCAAGCTTGAGATCCCCCAGGACAATCTCATGTGTAAGAGTCAAGACTTGTCATGATAAAGAAACATAAATCATGAATCCCTGTTCTCTACAGAATGAAGAAATAATTGATAGTGTCCTACAAATGTTTCTCCAAACCCAAAGTGCTGATTTATCGTGATGCTTGCTTCTCTCATTGTGCCTAGAACAGTTTTAGAGATTTCTTTCCCGTCTCTTCTTTATCTTCTCCAAAAGTGTCCCAGCACTAACTGCACATATTTATCGCATGGTCTAATGACTCCTTCTGATCAAGCTGTTCCTGTTACCAGAAGAGCTTGCCTCTGAGCCAGAATAATCAAGCAAAAAGAAAGACTGGAAAGAACAGAAATAATTTACAAATAAATATGTGAGAATTAAGACTCTGAACGACAAACAGTCAAAATCACCATCAGAAAAAGTTGGACAGTGAGAAAAATATTAAGACACTGATGTTTTGATACTGCAAATACAAAATTATTTTTTAAAGTCATATAATTAGCTGTGGCTATAAGGACTTCTTTAAAATATCTCAAAAATATACAGTATTACCAACACAATTGATAATAGCTTCAGTCTGACCTATTTGCCTGGTAATTCTCTTTACTGCAACAATAGGACAGATTACTCAGCAGTGCAACTTACTCCAAAATAACTTTCCTTACCAAATGATAGTGTCACTTGTCACACAGGAAGTGAAGACTTGGCAAACATTTCACTGGGTAGTTTCCTTCGACTTTTCACATTACAGTCAACTGACTTATACATTATAGGAAGTATAAATTTAACTGTGCTGACAACTTTCTGAAAACCTACTGGGTCTGCAAGACTTTTCCAGCCAAATGGTCTGCTGACCTTTCCAACTCAATGTGGAAAAACATAATGTGTTAAGTCAATGATAAATAAATTAATGATGAGACAAATTAATTCATTCATCAGTTTTAAACTATACTTATGATTTTCCACTACAAACCAGCTCCTTGCCTTAACATTTAAGGTCTCCATTTCTGTCCTGCCACTCTCTGTGAACCCACAAGAGAGGGTAGCAGAATTAGCTATACTCTCTTCCTCCTTGTGCCCAATTGGCCCAAACTCTACAGCGTCTTCCTTCCTTGCTTCTCTTCCATCTGCCTCTTGGTTACCATTCAAGCTTAGCCTCATCTGTCTCTCTGCTTTCATTCTCTACTTTGTACACAGAAGCCTAACTATTTCTTTCCTTTTGTCAACATTGCACTCTTCCACTGACTACCAATAGAGTAGGCATTACTCAGCCTGGCATTTAAGGGATTCCGTAACCAAGATCTGCCTTCATTCCCACACTATGTTTCACTGGTCTTCCGTACTTCAAATTATCGGAAATGTTTTTCTTTCTTGGAATACTCTCTACCCCTTTTTCTACCTCCACATCATGCTTTTATCTCTGCTTGGAATGACTCTCCTACCTTCACACACTACATATATCACCACCAGAGTTAATCAGCTATCCTTCTTTGAAATCTTTCCTGTCACCCTAACAAGAAATAATATTGCCCCCTCTGAATGTCTGTGGTATCTGACCCACTCCTTTGATAGATGTCTTGTGGTGCATTTGTTCATTTATTCATATGATGTGTTTTCCCCAATTTACTAATAAACTCTTTGAGATCATTCTTTATTTCAGAATTGAAACGGATGAGACTCAGTTCACTTGTGTTGAAAGAATAAATGAATGAATGAGTGATGGAGAAAGTTCTTTTATCTCCTGCTCTTCAAGAGCAAGATTTAAACTTCCTATTGATACGAAATTCAGAAATGCTTAGTAGACATTTTAGCATGCCTAAATACTCTGTAACAAATTAATGTCTGTAAAGCCACTGTGTAATAGAATATAGGCCCCACTCAGTTAAAACTACTTAAGGATACATTAGATCCACAGAACGGTTTGACAAACAGTGTTGGAAACATTAACTGGATAGATACAAAGCAACACAATCTAGTTTTATTCTCTCAGAAGGTTGTTTTGAGATCATCAGCTGCTCATAACATATAGAAAAATACTGTTTTCACACATCTTTAAGCGAAAATATTTTTTCCTTATCTGCATTGAGCATGACCAAAAGAAGCTTGGCATATGGTATTTCCTGAAATTTTTATGTTTATAATGTGGCATAAAAGCACAGTACACTGCTGCATATATACGTGCCAACAGCTCTCACATTTTCCAGTTTTATACCTTCTTATTGGAAGAAACTCAGGGAGCCACCAAGCCCAGCGCTGTTTCCAAACACATCAAGGCTTAACCGTCTCAGAAATACACGTGCTCTTACAAGTATTCCAAGAGATATTCTATGGCACAGGAATTTATTTCAGCCTCTTCAAATCCTGAAGTCAGAAATTTCATCCAAGCCCTTAAACTACATTCTGCTGAGAGTAAAACTCATTTCCTCATCCTGTAACTTTTGGAAACAAAGGCCAAATACTCCCTTAAATCTGTACCACAAAGAAAAAGGTCCCAGTGGAGCCGCACCAATGGCTTCTGTAACACCATGGTGCTAGACCTCTTTCTGTAATTCTGACCATCCTCTTCTCTTTCCAGTACTGGTTCTCACCTCCTTCCACCCATCTCAGTGTAGGATAGCCCAGGCCTCAGTCCTTTTCTGTCCACAGGGCCACTCAAGAGCCTGTCCAATGGTGTGGGATATGATACATCACTCAGGACTCAGAGTAAAGTGCTATGGGTCTCCGTTCTGCCTCTGACCAGTAGTGGGGCCCTGGACCTATGATGTAATTTCTCTGGATATGAATTTCTATCTATATGTACACAACTAAGATTAGATAATATCTTAGTCTCTTCAACCATTAAGTGTCCAGGACACTATTCTACCAACTCCAAGATGATAACTTCCAAATAGTCTAGCTGTATATACCCCACCAAGCTCTCAGATTCTTCCATTTACTCATTCATTCTTTCACAAACTGTTTATTTAGCAGCAATATGCATCAGGCACCGTGGTAATCTTTGGGGATACACTGGTCAATAAAAAAGGCATGATCCCTGCCTTTGTGAAGTTTAGAGTCTAGTGGACATCAAACAATGTAAGAATGATAATTAATAAGCAGGAAAATACATACAAAATTTCATATGGTGCTAAGTACTTTGAAACAAAAGAGAGGGCAGGAGAGAAAGAGAGAGAGGGGATACAGTGTGAGAAAATCACAGTGCAAGCCCTCTCTGAAGGGATGGCATTTCAAGATTCTAGGGATAAGAAGGAGGGTGACACCCAAAGAGAAGGAGTAAGACCATTTTAGGCAAAAAGAATAACATGTGTGGAGGTCCAGAAGCAAGAAAAGTACCTTGTGTATAAAAGGGGCTGATAGATCTGCAGCAGTGGGGGTGAGGAGAAGCAGAAAAGTGGCATTTCTCTCCTTACTATATTCACCTGAACACAACACAGGACCAAAATCAGTGGTTCCCAAACTTGTCTGCACATTAGAATCACCTGGTGAAAGGGGGAAAAGCAGGGGCGGGGAGGGGGTTGAACTGAGAGATTGGGATTGACATATATACACTAATATGTACAAAATAGATAAGTAATAAGAACCTGCTGTATAAAAAAAAAAAAGAAGAATCACCTGGTGATCTTCGAAAAGTTCCAAAGCTCAGGTGGCACCCCAAACCAGTAAAATGACAAACTCCAGGGGTGGAACACAAGCATCAGGATTTTTTGCAGCTTCAAATGATTCCAAAATTCAGACAAGTTTGAAAATCACTGACTTAAATCAATTTTAGGGCTTAAGTTCTTCTTTTACTCTTCTATAAAATGATGGAGTTCAACTTAATGAAGTCAGGGTTCTTTCTTTTTTTTTTTTTTTTTTTTTTTTTTGCGGTACCTGGGCCTCTCACTCTTGTGGCCTCCGGACGCGCAGGCTCAGCAGCCATGGCTCACGGGCCCAGCCACTCCACGGCATGTGGGATCCTCCCAGACCGGAGCACGAACCCATATCCCCTGCATCGGCAGGCGGACTCTCAACCACTGCGCCACCAGGGAAGCCCAGGGTTCTTTCTTGCTCTAAATTAGATGATCTCTCTCCAGATGCAGACCCACAGTCATTTTCACCCATCCTCTTCCACAAATCTTCCTTCCCTCCCTTGCCTCTATCCTAGGACTCCCACATTCTCCCAGCCAGACCTGAAGCCTTAGAATCTTAGATTCTTCTTTTCACAGTGTTCCTATAAATCAAGCAGGTTCTATTGGTCCAAAGAGTTGATGAAGCCCTTCTTCCCTTTTCACCTAGATAATCACTTCCTGCAGCCTCACCCTCCACTCCTGCCCACATCTTTCTGAACGCAATCCTGCTGCCTATTCAAGCTATATCCACATTTCAAAGCCCTTCTCAAGTTCCACCTCCTCCAGGAAGACTCCCTAACAAGCTCAAGTATCTATGACAACTAATCCGTAAAGCTTCATAATTCTCATTGTCTATATGATACAATTTAGAACTGAATTATATACTAACGTATATTATACATTGGTCTTATCTCCCCAAGGGATGCTAAATAAATGGAAAAAATCCACATATTTTATTAATCCCTGGCATATATTAAGCATTCAAATATTAGTAGCAGCAATGGTAGCACTGGTCTTAGAGGTAGTGCAGTGGTGATGGTGTTGGCAGTGGTATTAGAAGTGGCAGTGGAAGTAGTAGTAGAGGCAGTGACAGCAACATAAAGGGCCTTATGACAGGTACTTTATATACAGCATCTCATTTAAACATTAAAACAATCCTACAAAATAGTTCTAATCTCCCCACTTTACAAATAAAAAAGTTGGAGATTAGGAAGTTCAAGGAATTTACTAAGGATAGATGGCAGATCTATCTGGTCCTGAATTTTTTTCCCATTACTCCATGTTACCTCCCTATAAGCCTTCCAATAAATAGGCCCTTTTTTGGAATTCTTTTGCGTCTGACATAAATTAATTGCTCGATTGATATGAATACTTGCATCCAGTGGACAATTCCCAGTAACAAAAACAGACTATGGGCATTTCATTTTTGCAGACTAACTAGGGTCCCCCAAAATTGGCACTTAAGCAACAAATGTGTGTTAAGATATACTCTGGCCATTTATAAAAATGATCCTTTCCACTTAAAGTTGTATAATACGGTAAGTGTACCAGTGGATGCCCCTTTCTCCACCAGCAAGGAGCTGGAGGATTTACCCTGGGTACTGAGCTGCCTATTGCCAACCTGGGATGCCACGAGGAACAAATGCTAATTGTGAGTCAATAAGTCACACAGGACTTCCGGGAAGATGGCGGAAGAGTAAGATGCGGAGATCACCTTCCTCCCGACAGATACACCAGAAATACATCTACACGTGGAACAACTCCTACAGGACACCTACTGAACGCTGGCAGAAGACCTCAGACCTCCCAAAAGGCAAGAAACCCCCCACGTACCTGGTTAGGGCAAAAGAAAAAAAATAAGCAGAGACAAAAGGATAGGGACGGGTCCTGCACCAGCGGGAGGGAGCTGTGAAGGAGGAAAAGTGTCCACACACTAGGTAGCCCCTTCGCGGGCAGAGACTGCGGGTGGCGGAGTGGGGCAGCTTCGGAGCAGCGAAAGAGAGCACAGCAACAGGGGTGCGGAGGGCAAAGCGGAGAGATTCCAGCGCAGAGGATCGGTGCCGACCGGCACTCACCAGCCCGAGAGGCTTGTCTGCTCACCCGCCGGGGCGGGCGGGTCTGGGAGCTGAGGATCCGGCTTCAGCCGGAGCGCCGGGAGAGGACGGGGGTTGGCGGCGTGAACACAGCCTGCAGGGCGTTACTGCACCGCGGCTAGCCGGGAGGGAGTCTGGGGAAAAGTCTGGACCTGCCGAAGAGGCAAGAGACTTTTTCTTCCCTCTTTATTTCCTGGTGCGCGAGGAGGGGGGATTGAGTGCTGCTTAAAGGGCCTCCAGAGACGGGCGCGAGCCGCGGCTAAAAGTGCGGACCCCAGAGACAGACATGAGACGCTAAGGCCGCTGCTGCCGCCAGCAAGAAGCCTGTGTGCGAACACAGGTCACTATCCACACCCCCCTTCCAGGGAGCCTGTGCAGCCCGCCACTGCCAGGGTCCCGGGATCCAGGGACAACTCCCCGCGGGAGAACGCACGGCACGCCTCAGGCTGATGCAACGTCACACCGGCCTCTGTCGCCACAGGCTCGCCCTGCACTCCGTACCCCTCCCTACCCCCGGCCTGAGTGAGCCAGAGCCTCCGAATCAGCGGCTCCTTTAACCCCGTCCTGTCTGAGCAAAGAACAGAAGCCCTCCGGAGACCTACACGCACAGGCGGGGCCAAATCCAAATCTGAGCCCCTGGGAGCTGTGAGAACAAAGAAGAGAAAGGGAAATCTCTCCCAGCAGCCTCAGAAGCAGCGGATTAAAGCTCCACAATCAACTTGATGTACCTGCATCTGTGGAATACATGAACAAACAACGAATCATCCCAAATTAAGGAGCCGTGTGGATGAAAGGCTCTTGTTGCTGCAGCCAGGACTTAGTGCTGTACCTCTGAGGTGGGAGAGCCAACTTCAGGACACTGGTCCACAAGAGGCCTGGGAAGCTGCACATAATATCAAACGGCAAAAATCTCCCAAAGATCTCCATCTCAACTCCAGCACCCAGCTTCACTCAACGACCAGCAAGCTACAGTGCTGGACATCCTATGCCAAAGAACTAGCAAGACAGGAACACAACCTCACCCATTAGCAGAGCGGCTGCCCAAAATCATAATAAGTCTACAGACACCCCAAAACACACCACCAGACGTGGACCTGCCCACCAGAAAGACAAGATCCAGCCTCATCCACCAGAACACGGGCACTAGTACCCTCCACCAGGAAGCCTACACAACCCACTGGACCAACCTTAGCCACTGGGGACAGACACTAAAAACAACAGGAACTACGAACCTTTAGCCTGCAAAAAGGAGACCGCAAACACAGTAAGATAAGCAAAATGAAAAGACAGAAAAACACACAGAAGATGAAGGAGCAAGATAAAAACCCACCAGACCTAACAAATGAAGAGGAAATAGGCAGTCTACCTGAAAAAGAATTCAGAATAATGATAGTAAAGATGATCCAAAATCTTGGAAATAGAATAGACAAAATGCAGGAAACAGTTAACAAGGACCTAGAAGAACTAAAGATGAAACAAACAATGATGAACAACACAAAAAATGAAATGAAAAATACTCTAGATGGGATCAATAGCAGAATAACTGAGGCAGAAGAACGGATAAGTGACCTGGAAGATAAAATAGTGGAAATAACTAATGCAGAGCAGAATAAAGAAAAAAGAATGAAAAGAACTGAGGACAGTCTCAGAGACCTCTGGACAACATTAAACGTACCAACATTCGAATTATTAGGGGTTCCAGAAGAAGAAGAGAAAAAGAAAGGGACTGAGAAAATATTTGAAGAGATTATAGTTGAAAACGTCCCTAATATACGAAAAGAAATAGTTAATCAAGTCCAGGAAGCACAGAGAGTCCCATACAGGATAACTCCAAGGAGAAATATGCCAAGACACATATTCATCAAACTGTCAAAAATTAAATACAAAGAAAGCATATTAAAAGCAGCAAGGGAAAAACAACAAATAACACACAAGGGAATCCCCATAAGGTTAACAGCTGATCTTTCAGCAGAAACTCTGCAAGCCAGAAGGGAGTGGCAGGACATATTGAAAGTGTTGAAGGAGAAAAACTTGCAACCAAGATTACTCTACCCAGCAAGGATCTCATTCAGATTTGATGGAGAAATTAAAACCTTTACAGACAAGCAAAAGCTGAGAGAGCTCAGCACCACCAAACCAGCTCTACAACAACTGCTAAAAGAACTTCTCTAGGCAAGAAACACAAAAGAAGGAAAAGACCTACAATAACGAACCCAAAACAATTAAGAAAATGGGAATGGGGATTATATTGATAATTACCTTAAATGTAAATGGACTAAATGCTCCCACCAAAAGACACAGATTGGCTGAATGGATACAAAAACAAGACCCTTATATATGCTGTCTACAAGAGACCCACTTCAGACCTAGAGACACATACAGACTGAAAGTAAGGGGATGGAAAAAGGTATTTCATGCAAATGGAAACCAAAAGAAAGCTGGAGTAGCAATTCTCATATCAGACAAAATAGACTTTAAAATAAAGACTATTAGAAGAGACAAAGAAGGACACTACATAATGATCAAGGGATCGATCCAAGAAGAAGATATAACAATTGTAAATATTTATGCACCCAACATAGGAGCACCTCAATACATAAGGCAAATACTAACAGCCATAAAAGGGTAAATCGACAGTAACACATTCATAGTAGGGGACTTTAACACCCCACTTTCACCAATGCACAGATCATCCAAAATGAAAATAAATAAGGAAACACAAGCTTTAAATGATACATTAAACAAGATGGACTTAATTGATATTTATAGGACATTCCATCCAAAAACACCAGAATACACATTTTTCTCAAGTGCTCATGGAACATTCTCCAGGATAGATCATATCTTGGGTCACAAATCAAGCCTTGGCAAATTTAAGAAAATTGAAATTGTATCAAGTATCTTTTCCGACCACAATGTTATGAGACTAGATATCAATTACAGGAAAAGATCTATAAAAAATACAAACACATGGAGGCTAAACAGTACACTACTTAATAACGAAGTGATCACTGAAGAAATCAAAGAGGAAATCAAAAAATAACTAGAAACAAATGACAATGGAGACACGACGACTCAACATCTATGGGATACAGCAAAAGCAGCTCTAAGAGGGAAGTTTATAGCAATACAATCCTACCTTAAGAAACAGGAAACATCTCGAATAAACAACCTAACCTTGCACTTAAAGCAATTAGAGAAAGAAGAACAAAAAAACCCCAAAGTTAGCAGAAGGAAAGAAATAATAAAGATCAGATCAGAAACAAATGAAAAAGAAATGAAGCAAACGATAGCAAAGATCAATAAAACTAAAAGCTGGTTCTTTGAAAGGATAAACAAAATTGATAAACCATTAGCCAGACTCATCAAGAAAAAAAGGGAGAAGACTGAAGTCAATAGAATTAGAAATGAAAAAGGAGAAGTAACAACTGACACTGCAGAAATACCAAAAATCATGAGAGATTGCTACAAGCAACTCTATGGCAATAAAATGGACAACCTGGAAGAAATGGACAAATTCTTAGAAAGGCACAATCTGCCAAGACTGAATCAGGAAGAAATAGAAAATATGAACAGACCAATCGCAAGCACTGAAATTGAAACTGTGATTAAAAATCTTCCAACAAGCAAAAGCCTAGGACCAGATGGCTTCACAGGCGAATTCTATCAAACATTTAGAGAAGAGCTATCACCTATCCTTCTCCAACTCTTCCGAAATATAGCAGTGGGAGGAACACTCCCCAACTCATTGTATGAGGCCACCATCACCCTGATACTAAAACCAGACAAAGATGTCACAAAGAAAGAAAACTACAGGCCCATATCACTGATGACCATAGATGCAAAACTCCTCAACAAAATACTAGCAAACAGAATCCAACAGCACATTAAACGGATCATACACCATGATCAAGCGGGGTTTATTCCAGCAATGCAAGGATTCTTCAATATACGCAAATCAATCAATGTGATACACCATATTAACAAATTGAAGGAGAAAAACCATATGATCATCTCAATAGATGCAGAGAAAGCCTTTGACAAAATTCAACACCCATTTATGATAAAAACCCTCCAGAAAGTAGGCATAGAGGGAACTTTCCTCAACATAATAAAGGCCATATATGACAAACCCACAGCCAACATCGTCCTCAATGGTGAAAAACTGAAAACATTTCCACTAAGATCAGGAACAAGACAAGGTTGCCCACTCTCACCACTCTTATTCAACATAGTTTTGGAAGTTTTAGCGACAGCAATCAGAGAAGAAAAGGAAATAAAAGGAATCCAAATCGGAAAAGAAGAAGTAAAGCTGTCACTCTTTGCAGATGACATGATACTATACAGAGAATCGTAAAGATGCTACCAGAAAACTACTAGAGCTAATCAATGAATTTGGTAAAGTAGCAGGATACAAAATTAATGCACAGAAATCTCTGGCATTCCTATACACTAAGGTTGAAAAATCTGAAAGTGAAATCAAGAAAACACTCTCATTTACCATTGCAACAAAAAGAATAAAATATCTAGGAATAAACCTACCTAAGGAGACAAAAGACCTGTATGCAGAAAATTATAAGACACTGATAAAAGAAATTAAACATGATACAAATAGATGGAGAGATATACCATGTTCTTGGATTGGAAGAATCAACATTGTGAAAATGACTCTACTACCCAAAGCAATCTACAGATTCAATGCAATCCCTATCAAACTACCTCTGGAATTTTTCACAGAACTAAAACAAAAAATTTCGCAATTTGTATGGAAACACAAAAGACCCCGAATAGCCAAAGCGATCTTGAGAATGAAAAACGGAGCTGGAGGAATCAGGCTCCCTGACTTCAGACTATACTACAAAGCTACAGTAATCAAGACAGTGTGGTACTGGCACAAAAACAGAAATGTAGATCAATGGAACAGGATAGAAAGTCCAGCGATAAACCCACGCACATATGGTCACCTTATCTTTGATAAAGGAGGCAGGAATGTGCAGTGGAGAAAGGACAGCCTCTTCAATAAGAGGTGCTGGGAATACTGGACAGCTACATGTAAAAGTATGAGATTAGATCACTCCCTAACACCATACACAAAAATAAGCTCAAAATGGATTAAAGCTCTAAATGTAAGGCCAGAAACTATCAAGCTCTTAGAGGAAAACGTAGGCAGAACACTCTATAACATAAATCACAGCAAGATCCTTTTTGACCCACCTCCTAGAGAAATGGAAATAAAAACAAAAATAAACAAATGGGACCTAATGAAACTTCAAAGCTTTTGCGCAGCAAAGGAAACCATAAACAAGACCAAAAGACAACCCTCAGAATGGGAGAAAATATTTGCAAATGAAGCAACTGACAAAGGATTAATCTCCAAAATTTATAAGCAGCTCATGCAGCTTAATAACAACAAAAAAAAAAACCCTATCCAAAAATGGGCAGAAGACCTAAATAGACATTTCTCCAAAGAAGACATACAGACTGCCAACAAACACATGAAGGAATGGTCAACATCACTAATCATTAGAGAAATGCAAATCAAAACTACAATGAGATATCATCTCACACCAGTCAGAATGGCCATCATCAAAAAATCTAGAAACAATTAATGCTGGAGAGGGTGTGGAGAAAAGGGAACCCTCTTACACTGTTGGTGGGAATGTAAATTGATACAGCCACTGTTGAGAACAGTATGGAGGTTCCTTAAAATACTACAAATAGAACTACCATATGACCCAGCAATCCCACAACTTGGCATATACCCTGAGAAAACCGTAATTCAAAAAGAGTCATGTACCAAAATGTTCATTGCAGCTCTATTTACAATAGCCCAGATATGGAAACAACCTAAGTGTCCATCATTGGATGAATGGATAAAGAAGATGTGGCACATATATACAATGGAATATTACTCAGCCATAAAAAGAAACGAAATTGAGCTATTTGTAATGAAGTGGATAGACCTAGAGTCTGTCATACACAGTGAAGTAAATCAGAAAGAGAGAGACAAATACCGTATGCTAACACGTATATATGGAATTTAAGGGAAAAAAATGTCATGAAAAACCTAGGGGTGAAACAGGAATAAAGACACAGACTTACTAGACAATGGACTTGAGGCTATGGGGAGGGGGAAGGGTAAACTGTGACAAAGCGAGAGAGAGGCATGGACATATATACACTACCAAACGTAAGGTAAATAGCTAGTGGGAAGCAGCCGCATAGCACAGGGAGATCAGCTTGGTGCTTTGTGACCGCCTGGAGGGGTGGGATAGGGAGGGTGGGAGGGAGGGAGATGCAAGTGGGAAGAGATATGGGAACATATGTATATATATAACTGATTCATTTTGTTGTGAAGCTGAAAGTAACATACCATTCATTGTAAAGGAATTATACTCCAATAGAGATTAAAAAAAAAGTTAAAAAAAAATAAGTCACACAATTTAGAAGTTAGTCTATAAAATACTTGAGCATTCAAGGTCATTGAAACACTTCATGTGCAGAACTCATAATCCACCCAATGAAAAGATCAAGAAGGCCCCAGAAACTTAGACATTTTCTCCATCTCTTGCCTTAATTTTTCAAAAGCAAACACTGGAGTTTGGCTGCTGATAAAAAAAATCAATAGCTGAACAACACAGTAACAAAATTTCTGATCAGGTGTTTGTAGGCTATCCTGTTAGAGAACAATTTGCTATTAAAAAAACCAGAGATAATTATCAGCATCTTTGGGACGGGGGGTGGTGGTGGTCAACCTGTTTGGAGAAACAGTGCTGCTTAGAAATGCAGATAAAATAGGTAAGAGAATGAGGAGGGAAATAATTTATGTTCCGATACTAAGCAAAGTAAAACTGAAGACAGTGTTTAAATTATGCCGCTAACAAGGTCACTTTAAAAAATTATTTCAAGATAGATCGTTTTCTATTATTCATGTAAATAGAAAGAATCTCATGGAAGAGATCATCCAAAATAGCAGATCTAGAAGTTGCTCCTATTTACTTCAGAAATACATGATTTAATTTGCTTTTTTGTGTTTCACTTCACTTTACTAAGTCTGATTTAGGCTAGTATTATAATCAGTTTGACTTTCCTGAGCCCTCACCACGTGCTAGGAGGAAGTTAATCTAGAATGTGCTAGTGGAAGATAATGTGAAAAAAAACCACTAGAAATTACTCATCTTGAATGAAGAAAAATCCAGATCATGTATCTCCCCTCCTGTCTCAAATCTCTTGAAATGGAAAAAAAAATGTGTATTTTAAAAGAAAACTAAATTTATATGGGATAAAATTGATAAAGTGCACTTCCATAATAGCAAGGAAGTTCTCGGCTCTGACACAAAACTATCTAGAATAAATATCATAAGATCCTGATTCTTAGCACGTACTTGTGTTGTTAAACACAAATTCACTTATTCCAAAGACTGATCCACACACAAGACACCACAGAAGGTAACCTCACCTGTTTTCTGACCCAGAGTCCTGAGAGTAGAAGAAAGTTTCCCTCCTAATAACTGAAGCAATTCACGCATTTGCAATAATAAAAACATTTTTAAAAGATGAGTAACTTCACAATTCTTTTCTCAATCTAAGATTCCCTAACTAAACTGATGGAGTCAAGATCTCTTGAGATTGACTGTGTGTCAGTGTATTTATAAACAGCCAAGTGGCCAATGTTTTGTTTTGGCAGCTAAAAGTCAGCCATTCTAGATCAAGGCCTGCAAGTGAAAATTTTTTTATTCTCCTCCATTTTCCTTTTGATTTAAGGGATATTTAAACTGCATAGCCAGCTGGTAATACATACAACAACACTTAAAACACACATGTGGGACTTCCCTGGTAGTGCAGTGGTTAAGAATCCTCCTGCCAATGCAGGGGACACAGGTTCCATCCTTGGTCTGGGAAGATCCCACATGCCGTGGAGCAACTAAGCCCGTGAGCCACAAATACTGAGCTTGTGCTTGAGAGCCCGCGAGCCACACGACTAAGCCCAACTACTGAGCCCAAGCACCGCAGCTACTAAGCCCGTGTGCCACAACTGTTGAAGCCTGCGTACCTAGAGCCCATGCTTTGCAACAAGAGAAGCCACTGCAAGGAGAAGCCCGCGCACCACAACAAAGAGTAGCCCCTGCTCACCGCAACTAGAGGAAGTCCATGTGCAGCAACCAACGCAACCAAAAATTAAAAAAAAAAAAAACGTGAAAACTTGAATCAAGTAACATGAAAGGCAGAGTCAGCTTAATTACTATTATCTTTTTACCTAATGTAACTGTGGCTTGCAAAACAGTTATAATAAAAAGCATTATTTTTCCAACTTCTAGAAAAAAAAATACAGACAACTGAGCTTAAAATCAGAGTATATCAAGACATTAACCACTTAGCTAAATCACCCCATTAGTGTGGTGTTGAAAAAGGGCATATGTATGTGTATGGATGCATTACTTATGGTGGCTCATATATGACACAATTATTTATACTGGAAAACAAAAATATGTGACCAGAGAGGGAGGATCCTTACCTTTTCAAGTATAGCGTTGCCTTGATGAGGATTGATGTTCTGCCGGCTTATTTCTCTCTTGTATTTATATTCATAAACTTGGTCAGTGATATTAATCAGCAGAGTTGAAGGGCTGAAGACCAGTTTTCCACAATCATACACAGTTCCACTTTCAATATCAGTTGGTGCTGTAGCGTATCGTAAAATTAATCCCATTACAAGGCCTAAAATAAAGAATAAATAATTGCACTGGAGAAATGTAATCTAAAATGTTCATTACTAGATGCTTTCAAATATATGATTTGTAACTTGTATAGGTGGCAGGAGAAAGGGTCGTTGCCTGGTTTAGAAAATTGTTCACTCTTCCATAGATACCAGCTCAACAGACTGTATTGTTAAAATATTTGCGATGGACACTGTTAATACTTCTCCTTTTTTCCTTCCTAATGGACCCACAGATTTTGGAGAGAAGAGCTACCCACCTCTTCTATCCATCCAAGTGCTCAAGAAAACCTTGGCTCCATGAGAGATACTGTAATCTAATCAGTCAGGAGATGGAATTCCCCTGGAGAAAGTTTCTGGTCCACAGATCAGCACATATCTGAGACAGCCCCATCAGACTAAAAGGTTGCACTTATATACTGTGGTTAGGGGACAAGTGTTCTTATTCTCTCCCTCAGGATATGATCAAGACAATATGTTTCTCTACTTTTTGCTGGCAGGTATCTTGTGACCTTGAGGGGATATAGTCCAAGGACACAGTCAATATACTGAGGATGGTTGGACTGAGATATAGACAGAACCCAGGTCCTGGATGCCTTCACTGAGCCCTGGATCAACCTATCCTGGAGCTACCCTAATTCTAGACTTCCCGTTATGTGACATAATACATTTTCTAATTTTTCAAACAATGTAAAATCAAGTTTCTGCTTACCTGCAGCCAAACACATTCTAATGATACAATATTCCCCTAGCAAAGAGTTGAACTCAAGTGACAATCCTTGACTTTTGAGTTTACAGACTCTGTTAGGATGCTCATGGTAATCTGATAAATGTGAACTCTCTTAATATTGTGGATTTATTAACAAAATCACAAAGAAACTTTAGAGGTCCACACATTCCTCAATTTAAAATTAGGATTGATGTATTTGTTTTAGGATAAATCCACAGTTCACTCATTAAAACATCAAAGTTTGGAGGTTTTACCACTCTTTTGTAAATCTAGTCATCTAATGGCCTTTCATTTATTCAATAAAACATTTGTTGGGTGCATATTTTGTTTCAGACATTTATAGACTTAAAATAAAAATACAGTCCCAGTCCTACAGGAGCTGAAGTTTGTAAAATGAAGATCCATAAGCAAACAATTATAATACAATGTGACGTGTGCTATGACAGCTGGTAAGTACCCCGTGTTATACGAGTATAAAGAGGAGACACTCCAAAGCTCTGTGAATGATGCAAAGCTTTAGATGAATCTTAAAAGGTCACATAAGATTTGTCCAGATGATCTGAATCAGGGAATGAGTTGGGATCCAGGCTGCACGTGTGGGTGGCAGCACATGAGTAACGGCAGAGACAGATAAATGTTCCCTAGGATTTTTGTTTGCCAATGTGTAGAATAGTTGTCAGGAAGTGGCTGCTTGGCCAGAGATTGTGTTTCCAGCTCTCTGGCATTTGGTTGGGTTCTCACCGATGGAATATAAGCAAAAGTGATGTGTGCCACAGCACTGAAGAAGTAGGTGAGTTTTCTCCCTTCTCTTTCCCCATTTATCATATGGATGGGGCAGAAACAAAGGCCCTATAGGTATAGGTAGACAGAGTCACCACATTGAAGAAATCTGCGTCCCTGAGACACCAGGTGGGGGAAAGCCATCCGCCAACCAGGAAAACCTGCACTGGACTGTTACTTGAGTGAAAAGTTAACTTCACTTGTGTAGTCACTGAAATGTGAGTGGTTCTGTGTTAACAGTCACTAGGATAACCTAATAATATAATGTAGAAATACAGAGGAATTTAAGAAATCTGATGGATTTAGGGAATCAGCAGTGGAGTAAGAAGAGAATAGGTGGAGAGAGACAGAGACAGAGACAAAGAGAGAGAAAAACTCTAGACCACAGGGGCCAGGTCATAAAGAGACTCCTCTGTCATGCTAAGAAGTTTTTATTTTTAACCCAATGGTAATCTAGAACTATTGAAAGATTTTAGGCAGGACAGTAAAACAGTCAGATTTTCATATAAGATCTATCACTTTGGCAGTAATGTAGAGAACTAGAGTAATAGGTGAGAATGAAAGCAGATTTCTGTCAAAAATATTTTTACCTTACTTGTTCCTGCTTCAGTATTTGGCCCACTCCCCCATAATAGTGAGAAATATTTTATCTTAACATTTGCCAGCAAGCAAAAATAAGTGATGGGTATGTAACCACCATGAGCACTTGACCCATCATAGAACAGTGGGCAGCCTTCCATGTGCAGTGTCAAATGACTACAATAAAACAAGTCAGGAAAGAGAAGGGAAGACGCACCACATACACTGCACATGGTTTAGGGTGTCTGTGTAAGAACATCACTTTTCCAACACTCTAGTGGAATCCTAGGAAGGACTCGTTTTCTAAAAGTTACTTGGCAATTACCATGGATGATACTATGACCTCTGCTTTCTGCTAAGTGGGATATAAAGAAGGGAAACAAGGTACTACATGCATAGGGCCTGAATGGAGAGAACCTGTATTGGTAATATCTGAAATTCCCAAAGGGTGAGCCATGAGCCGCTTATTTTTGCAATATGCTTTCAGTGCGGTAGCAAGAAGTAAACATGTAGTGTCCACCATTTTTTCTCAAGCAGGGGAAACAAGTATTTGTCATAATAACAAGTGCTTAGTACCTGGGTTTCTGTGGTTAAATTCATACAATGCCTCAAAAGCTAAATGGCCGTGCCTGGCCCTCTGTACCATCTCTGGTTCTAGCCTTCAAGAAGCGTCACACTGGAGTAAGTGGAGTAAGCTCCTCGCTGCCAGAGATGACCAGATGTAATAGCCATGAAAATGCACCTTGCAGATAGATCTCCCACTATGAGGAGTGTGTAGTCTGACCAATGGTCTGGAATTCATGACTGCAGTCATGCTGAACCCAGCCAATGACTGATTGCAGCAGGGGCACTAAGACAGGGATATGGGACTCCTCTGAAGGGTCACCATGGCTCAAAGACTCCGCATCAGCTTTGCCCAACCTTTCTTAGAACTGCACCGCAGCCTATACCTTTTCCTACGCAGCCTCCCCTCCTTCCCTCTCTCCACAGGGGTTGGTTGGGCTGCTCCAAGACCTGATAGCTGGCCCAGCATCCGCAGTCTCCCTCCCCGTTTTTCCTCAAAGGAATTTTCCCCCAATAAACATTTTGCACAGCTAATCTCTCTCCAGCATCTGCTTCTTGGAGGACCCAAATTAACACACTAGACAGAAGGCCCTGGCCCTCCTTTTCCCCAGTCCCAAGAGTTGAGAGGAATCAACATCTTAGCACAGTACAAGGGCCAGTGGGGAAGCTGCAGCCTCACCATGCACTCGGTTAACAAATGCACCCACCCATTTGAGTGCAGTAGCAGCAACGAGAAAATCCTTAATGTTGGAGGCCAGACACCTACTCATAGAGCCTCATAATGCTTTTGACAGCCACTAAGAGCTTTAGCTGTATGCTGACACAAACACAGAATGTTGAGTTAACACACTCCAGCCCAGTATTGCAGGACAGCAGGTGACAGATAAAGTAGGATTGCTAGTAGGAAGAAAATGCTAATGAAAAGGGGTTATTTTTATACTCCCACAAAGATACAGGGTAAACAGAGCATCAACCACTTGTGCACAGAAGAAGAAAAGAGGGGACTGTCTACCATGACTTATGGACACAAACCAGTACTCTCTTTGGTAAGCCATGAACCAGAACCCTACCTGCCCGAGGAGAAAAGGAGGCAGCCTGTCCCAGCAAAGCAATACCACAAACACATGTGTGCATAGCCCTGACCCCAGGTTGTATCCTCACAAGCATGACACTTTGCTGAGCTCTGTCACTTGGCCGGCTGGTGGCATTACCTTCTCCAAGCAGAACCTCTAGTCCAGATGCATCCCCTGGGTCTACAAGGTTGAGCATCTGGGCAACCAGGGTGACAGCAGTGGGAACTTGCTTTCTAGTGAACGCTGACCTTGCCCCAGAAGCACACAAACCCCCAAGACAGATCTTGGACAACAGACCTCATCCCTAAGGTCCTCACAATCCTACAAAGTCCATCTCAAGTCCCAGCTGGGGGACCTGTGCTCTGATGCAGCCTGTACTCACTAAGTTCCCTAACCTTTGAGTACTTATAGTTTGCACCACACCCTTTTGGGCCCCATTTTATATAAAGATATATATTGTTCAGCAGTGCTCTGTAGAGTTTGGCTTTGTCACCCCCATTGGATAATGAGACTGTTGAGGGCAGAAGCTGTGCTATTCTTCATCTCTTTTTTCTCTAGAAAAGCCAAACACTGTAGGCAGTTATAACCCAACTTTCTCCAAGTCCACAAACTCCCTTGGATTCAAGAAGAAAAGGATCCTCTGAGTTTATGTAGTTAGTGACCGACATTTTAAAATGTCACATGTAAGGAGCATCACACCAAATGTTGTGATGTTCCTGTCCTTACAGAGCTTGCAATATAACTCTCATAGCGGATGCCTGACATACAGTTGACATGGTGATGTCTGTGGGAGAGGAAAGGAGGGACGCAGGAAGGAAGGAGGAAAGAGCCTCACGAGCACTCAAATGCGAAACATTTAGAAATATGAGCCTCCTCTTTCTGGACTGGCTCTCCATTCTCCACTTTGAAAATATGAGAAAACCCCACTCCCTTCCTCCCTCCTTCTGCTTTCATGCTACAGACATGGAAGGCGTTGCTCTAGGACTTGTGGGAATTATAAAAATGAATAAAATATGGCCCTGATCATAAAATATTAAAATATTTTAATCCTACCAGGCCTCTTCCTTCTGCCCAAGCCTATGATCCTGATTTCCAGTGAGAATAAGGTACGAGGGTTTCCTAAGTGTCTTCTTATATTAAGCCTGCATTTCATAACCAGTTCCCCTGCATCTTATTTAGTCATTCTACATGATGCTGAAATGTTATCCTTAAGAGAATTTTCTCAGAGGAATATAGATGGGGATTTACTTTTATATATAATGATCATATTTATATATAATGAAATGGATAACAGGATGGCTTTTAAAACACAACATGTTGAAATCTCTTTGGCTATTTCAGACCAATGATTGTGTGCACACGCTATCACGCACACTGCCACACTGCATGGCACACTCCAGCGGGCTCCTTTCAGATTCTCTTCCTGTAGGAGTCACACAAAGCAACAAGCCCAACTATTCACATGCACCAGACTATCACACAGGTACATTCAAATGCCACGTGACATTGGAGAGAATTTAGGAGCCTCAAGAAAATGTAGTTAATACATGAAGATTGAAGAACTGAGTTTTGTAGTTCTTTCACTCTCTATGCACGGAGTGGCTACCAAGAATGATCTAAATAACTGAGGTATTGTCCCTTACTGGAAAAACAAGATAAATCCTTAAACTACGTAATATGATATTTCAGCTTAATAAAGGGTATCAGACACTGCTGATTGGCAACTCAGCATCTATCCCCTCTTTTTCCCAACAAAACCCTGATTTCTTCGGCTAACCATCCCTCCCCACATGTACTCAGGGTAAGGTGACCTCTCTCTCAGTCCCAAGGGTGTTTCTATTCCCCTTGCTGATAACTGGTACTAGAAGGCATGTAACTCTATTCCTGTCAATAAAATGTGAAGAGAAGCTTGCTAGGAGGCTTCTTAGAAAAGTTTTGACATCCTAAAAGAGGGGCCGAGGAGAGATGAACTCTCTTCTTCCTCAGGCTATTATTGTGCCTGGTCAGGACACCAGGAACTGCCATGCCCACCTCGCTCCCAGCCTGGCATTGAAGTCAGCACTGGGAATGGCAGAGCGGAGAAAAGGAAAAAAAAACCCTGCGTCCTTGAAAACAACAGCAGTTGCTGAATCAGCCAGCCCTGAAGACTACTCTTCTCTGGACTTCTAGTTATGGGAGACAATAAATTGCCATATTGCTTAAGTCTGTCTGAGTCAGGGTTCCTGTGACTAGCAGTTGAACACATCCTAACAGATACAGTTTTTTTTTTTTAACAAGTGAATGTACAAAGTCCCAAAGAACCCTAAAGGAGAGATCAACTAACTCCACTCCCTAAAGTGCTAAGGAAGGCTTTGCAGAGGAGCTTCTTAAGGATGCACTGGATTTGCAAGGGAGAGAAGAGGGCGTGGACTCTATAGGGAGAAGCACATGGAAATCAATAAGTGGGGTGCTAATCGGGAACATCGAGCAGTTTGGGTGGCCCACTAGGGCACCTGAGATCAAGGACCCCAGTGCAGCTGAGAGAAAGAGGGTGTTCAAGAGGGAGAGACAGTTGCCAAGAAGATCCTGAGGAAGAACAGAGTGAGCTCCTTTTGAAGAGGCAGATTTGTTCTCTTTCAGGGCAGAGGAAAGAGCGTTTGGAGAAAATTATCCGAAGAGAGAAAAGAGAATTGAGAAACAGTGGGAACATGGAGAGGAAGTTAACATCAGAAGTAGTGTCTATTTGTGTGAAAAAGAATTTAACAAAGGAATTTGAGAAGAGGAATTTCAAGATGACAGGAATAAAATAAAGCCAAGGAAGAGCGTTCTTTACCACTCTTAAGACTTTTTATAGTGGGAGACTCTTTAAGGCAGGGAATCTAAGATGTTATTTCAGTCACTCAGATTAAAAAATATGAACTAGGGATCCAAATGTGGAAACGAAGAAGGAAAGGGTGTGATAAATATTCGAAGGAAGCCAAATCGGTGGACACCATTTAACTGTAAGATAGCACTCACAAATATTAGATATTATGTGTTATCACTACAATTTTTTTTTTTGCTTTAGAGTGTTTTTTTTTTTTTACATCTTTATTGGAGTATAATTGCTTTACAATGGTGTGTTGGTTTCTGCTTTATAACAAAGTGAATCAGTTATACATATGTTCCCATATCTCTTCCCTCTTGCGTCTCCCTCCCTCCCACCCTCCCTATCCCACCCCTCTAGGTGGTCACATAGCACCGAGTGGATCTCCCTGTGCTATGCGGCTGCTTCCCACTAGCTATCTATTTTACGTTTGGTAGTGTATATATGTCCATGCCTCTCTCTCGCTTTGTCACAGCTTACCCTTCCCCCTCCCCATATCCTCAACTCCATTCTCTAGTAGGTCTGTGTCTTTATTCCTGTCTTACCCCTAGGTTCTTCATGACATTTTTTTTTTCTTAGAAAGAGAAAGACAAATACCGTATGCTAACACATATATATTGCTACAATTTTTAACTGTTTACTTGATATTTATCCACCTCTACCATCTTATCAAAGCCTTTGTCAGAACACTGATTTAGAGGGATGATATGGGTTTGAGTTTCAAATGCTAAATGCATTCCCTAACATTTTCCTTTAGCAGTTTAGTTTTACACTGAGATTAGTCAGGGATAGAACCAAAAGTAAAAATATACAGTGCCTTCTGGCTATTTAGGGCTTTTGTTCTCTCTCTGCCCTCCCACCAACCTTCTAAATTCAAAGGACTAAAGGAAGGTGTGGGTGTTGCTAAAAGGGACATAATTTATTGCTTTGTGCTGGCTCACTATCAACTTGCTTTGCTGAAGAAAAGCACCCCATAACGATTTCAGAACAGGTCTGTCTGGGGCATCTGCTCGTAAGAGTATCCCATGATATTCCAAGGTGGAAAGTGGTCCATGAAGCTGTTCCACCTTGGGATGCTTCATCCATTCAAAGTTCTACCTTCTCACAGGTTAGAGTCATATGCGAAATGACAGAGTCCCAACCATGAGATCTTCCACCATGGTAGGCTGCCCGATGTGCACATCCATCCTTGATGCATACCAGACAACACACACATGCACACACTTGTGCATACAACACACACAAACACACACATTTCACAGCACTCCGGGATTCCTAACATAACACTATAGGTAACTTTTCTCTAGAAACTATCTCAGCCACAGCTTATATGTAGCTAATACCCTTCCTTGAAATCATCTCAGGAAGTTTACAAAAGAAATATAGAGATATCTACCTAGATAAATACTGACTAAAACAAAATGATTTCTTTTATAATGTTTACACAGAACAGTCTATTTTTTCTCAAACCAGAGGTGGAAATGTCACAAAGTATTCTAGATAGTGAAAGAGGAAGGGACTCTCCAATACATGGAGATTGTCTCCCAAACTCTCTTCATCACAGCTGGGTAATGAAAAGAGAACGAAAAAAGATAGGAGAAAAGGAGACAAAACTAGAAACTGCATGTTTCATTTTCCTAGTGGAGTAGTTCTCAGACTTTAGTGCATCAGAAACCTCTGAAAGTTTCATTAAAACACTGCTTTGCTGGACTCCAAGTTTTTGACTTAATAAGGCTGGGTCGGGGGCCACATATATACATTTCTAACAAGTTTTCAGGTGATGCTGATGCTTCTGGAACCCTACTGTGAGAAGCACTGTCTTGTAAGACAGCAGTTTCTACCAATACGACTGCCATCACAGTCATAGAACTCCATCAAAATCCATGTCACCTCAGGTTCATGCACACAGGTTTCATCAAGCTTGGAGAGCCCAGAGGTATAAGTAATTTTATCTTCAGTCCCTTCCAAAAATTTAATTCCATTAAACTAAGATTAGATGAAAGCCTAGTTTTGCACACTCCACATGAATAAGGCATTTGCAGTTCCTTCCCCACCCATTCTGACAATCACAGGCATTTAAAACCAGGATCACTGTGGACTTGCAACACCGCCTTCCCTGATGCTGGGGCAGGTGCTTCCGGGTCAGCCTCATCACTCTCACTGGGACATTTCAACCCAGCTGCTTGGCATGGATGTGCTTTCACAATATTGCTCCTTCTGTCTTTCCCATGCTGGGCTTTTGGCTATGGACAGTATAATGTTTCTGAGGCCTCAAGGTAAAAAGAAAACTTAAAGACCCACCTCCCTTTCCCAACCTCTCCTCACTCCTAACTTCCTGTGAGAGTTAAATACCAACAGCAGACTTTGATGAGAGGACAACTGTGGCCAGAATTTGAGAGCACTAGCTTCCAAAGATGGTGTTTCTCCCAATTATTGTGGGCAGCCTTGGCCATAGTTGTAAATTTTTTGTTTGTTTCCTTATATACAAACTGAAGATCCTTAGACCTTTTCTGCATGGATATGGTGATGATTAGCCATGAGGGTTAGTATGTAGTTAGATCTTTCAATCTCTGTCTTTCTTTTATAAACTTTCTAAAGTACTATCACCTGGCACAAAATAGACATTTATTAAGTAACGGCAACACTTCTAGGGCTAAATGTGTGATACAGGTGAAAGAATATGGGTTTTATGATCGTGGGTTTGAAGTTCAGCCCTGGTGGTTACCAGCAAGTCACTTTATGTCTCTGAGTGTTGGTTTCATCATCTGTAACATAAAAATGACAATACCTCCCCCATGCAACACACACATGCACACACAAACACACCCATGTTTGTGATACCCAGTGGCCTTATGGAGCCAAACTGCCAAGGTATGAGTCCCAGCTTAGGTATCTAGTATGTGTGACCTTAAGCAGGTTACTTAATTTTTGGTGCCTCAGTTTCCCCACATAAAAAATGGTTGTTGGGTTTCCCTGGTGGCACAGTGGTTGAGAGTCCGCCTGCCAATGCAGGGGACACGGGTTCGTGTCGCGGTCTGGGAAGATCCCACATGCCGCGGAGCAGCTGGGCCCGTGAGCCATGGCCGTGTGCGTCCGGAGCCTGTGCTCCGCAACGGGAGAGGCCACAACAGTGAGATGCCCACATACCGCAAAAAAAGAAAAGGTTGTTGTGAGGATTAAATGAGTTAATATATGTAAAGTACTTATGACAGCATAATTCATACTGTAAATGCTATTTGTGTTAGCTATTTTTATTATTGTTACTTGTTATATTGTTATTTTTATTATGTTATTTTGACATAATAAATGTTTAGCAAACATTAGTTTATCATGTTACCACTTGCCTAACCATTTAGACTATATATAATATCTCCATAAACAGTTTAAATCAAAAATCCATTTTCTTGATGTGCACACCCACTAGCCTTTAGAGTCTGAGATGGGATCCTTTGAAGCAACACAGTAGTTTGCTCTACGGGCTTCCTCTGTAGCTCCTTAGTGATTCAGAAGCACAGCAGGATACATAGGAGGTTATTTTCTTAAAATCAACTTTTAAAAACCTACACAGAGCTATACATCTTTGATTTTTTCCACTTTTTCAAACTTTCTTTGGCTAACACTTTACAGCATGGAAAACCTGGCCCTGATCTCCGAAGCTTCTTAAAACCAACCTCTTTTTCCCCCAAGAGGGAAAGCAAGTTTAATTCATTAGGCTCTTAACCCTAATTACCTTTCCTGCAGATCCCTTCAAATTAAATCAGAGCCACTCTGGTTTTCATATGACATGCATCCACAGATCCCCAAATCCACAGCCAGACCTCACTGTTCTGATGGTATAATTTTCTCTCTTTGCCTTTCTAACAGGAACTCAACAGGATTTACTGAGCATTCCATATAAAATCAGAGCAGAACTGGAAGAACTAAGAATGGTAAAATAACACTAATTAAAATCCCATCTGGGAGAAAGACTTGGATGTCATTATAGGCTGGTAGGGTTCTGGGAAAAAAAGCTATTGGTTTGAGTTGGAGTGGCCTGAATTTGGAGTGGCCTGAAGTTGGAGTCAGTCTTAGCCTGAATTTTGAAGGACTTTTTTTTTTTTTTTTGCGGTATGTGGGCCTCTCACAGCTGCGGCCCCTCCTGCCACGGAGCACAGGCTCCGGACGCCCAGGCCCAGCGGCCACGGGCCACGGCCCACGGGCCCAGCCGCTCTGCGGCACGTGGGACCCTCCTGGACCGGGGCATGAACCCGCACCCCCTGCATCAGCAGGCGTACTCCCAACCACTGGGCCACCAGAGAAGCCCTTGAAGGACTTTTGAAGCTGGAAGGAAGGTTAGTGAAATCTTCTATTTCATTTATTCCTCATTTTATAGATAAGAAAATTAGGGCTAGAGATTAAATCGCTTGCCCAAAGTAATGCATCTAGCTACTGAAAAAAAAGAAAATCATAAGGATTTAAAAACCCAAATCCCCAAGAGAGCATCCAATGCTTTCTCCATAAAGCATGCTATATTTGCATAAGTAAAAAGCCTCAGGAGGGCCTTCCAGGCAGGGAGAAGGGTGTGAAGTCAACATCTCCTATGGACCTAGCAGTCAAGGAGGCAGGGCTGGACTGAAGCAGAGTAAAATGCATCAGTAGGGGAGAGCCACACCATGTCCACCAAGACAATTTTATCCTGAGGAACCTCCAAGCAGTGCTAGGATAAAATTAATGCCTTATGATTTTTTAAGAAAAATAGCTTTTAAAACCTTAGTGCTTGACTATGTAACTATGTTTTCTTTAAATCTTGAAAAACAGGCTGTTGAGTGAACTCAGTTGGCCTTATGAAACCGCTAAATATATTCTTAGAGCATCAGACATAGTCTAATAGGTTAATATAATATAGTTTAATGAATTCAAAATCTAAACTTTGCGGCTTAAAATTTCCCTTCAGCCCACTAAACAGTGAGCAAGATTTCCCCTTGTATTTGGAGACTGTCCCTTATATTATAAGGCTGTGAAATCAAAGGTAGAATTCTAAGAGATTTAAATTGTTCTGTCCCTAAACTCAGATCCCAACCCTCAAATGCATGGCATTATGAATGTCCTACAAAGTAAGGGAGCCCCCAGTGATGTGTAATGGTATTGTTAATGCTATCAGGGAACAAGGAGCAATTTTTCTTTTATGAACAACAAGCAGTGGATACAGGGCCCTAAGTGAGCAGCGCTAAGTGCACCATCTGCTGCCAGTCAATATTTTGACCATTAATAGTCTCTTAAGCTTTTAGTCCAATTTAAGTGAATATCATCATGGCTTATACTTTAAGCCAATTATGGATTCTAATCCTTTGATTTTGAAATAATGAGAGCTGTAGAATGTCATGAGACACAATTACCAACCACTGTTCCTGGTGAAGCAAAAATATTGTTAAAATGCTGCCACTAATTTTTAAAAGCATCCTAGGACCCTTGATACCAAGAAAGATAGATTATTTGTATCTGGAGTATCAGAATTATCTCCAAGGAACTCCAGAGTCAAACCAGACACCACCCATGATTTTTCTTGGCCTCTACAACACTTCATATAATATAACAACTTGGAAATTGTTCCTAACAATAACTATAAAAGAGCAGTTAAATGTTCTGTTTGATCACTTTTCTCCTCACTTTTATTTAATTGCTCATTTCCTAAGACCCTGCTCCCTAAAATTTTTTAATTGGATTTCCCCATATACAGATAAAATGCATCAACATCTAGTGTGTCTTCTAAAGGATAACTGACACATATCGGCAGAATGGTGGCAGAAAGGCAAAAGGCTGGCTGGGCTGAAACAGGAAATCCAGGGCCTTAGAAAAATATTTATGGTCCTTGATGCAGAGGAAAATGAAACGTTATACAAATAGTTGACGAGAGTAAGAGCAGTAGTCAGTCTAGTAGGGGAACTGTTAGTCAAATTCACTGATAAGCGTCAGGTACAGGACCAAGCAATTTTAGAAGCTGTTTCATTACAAGCATATCTGTCTATAAGATGGAGATGACTGAAGTACAGTTTACTTTCAAGTGTTCATCTTCTTTAAGATAAAAAAAACTTTTAGAAGTTCAACGTGAACCATAGTTTTGTTTCTTTTCTTCCCCATCGATTATCACCAGGCCCCTGGCAGAACTCTCACAAGAGCCATGACTTCCATCCTCTGGTGATGAAGGGGTTTATTTGGTCTTACTCTGAAATTTCATTCTTTTGGACTTTCTGGAAAATAGAATCTATCTGACTAATCTTGAAAGCATAAACAATATGAGGATGCATCTGGATCTCACAGATACATCTTCTCTCTATGACAATCATTGAAAGAATTTATTTATTTTAAAATATCTTCAGCATCTCTTAATAGAGATAGCCCAGCTCGGTGGCTAATTACATGACCTTCATATCTCTAAGTCTTCATTTCCTTACCTGTGAGATGAGGATGCTGGACTTACAATCTCTGACTCCTTCCCAATATATGAATTTCAAATTCAGTTACAGCCACTGGGAGATTCATTCACTTGGCATCTCCCTTCCCCTTACCATGCTAGTGGGAACATGCTGTATAGCGCAGGGAGCTCAGCTTGGTGCTCTGTGGTGACCTAGATGAGTGGGTTGCGGGGGAAGGTGGGAGGGAGGTCCAAGAGGGAGGGGATATATGTATACATATAGCTGATTCACTTCGTTGTACAGCAGAAACTAACACAACATTGTAAAGCTACTATACTCCAATAAAACAACAACAACAAAAGGTTTATCTGAATGTCCCTCTTATTTCTCTGTTGTAGTTTCAGACGATTTTATTATATCACTGACAGAAAGTCCCTAATAAATATTTCAGACATAACATTTAGATCATCCCTGAAGAAGAAATATGAGATGTCACCAGTGCTATCCATATGGACTATTTTCAGAAATTATCAGTGAGAACTCTTTTGAGATGAACATGAACCTTATTAGACCTGTGGATGAGTAAAATCACATGGACGCCGCCATGAGTAGCTATTCAGTTTAGGGGAAGTTCACTTCTTTGAGATTTAGTTTCTTCCTCTGTATAATGAGGTGGCTAGAGAAAATAACCTTTAAGATCTCCTTAAATTCCAACAATTATAATTCTATGCCAATAAAAAAAAACTAAACAACACTAAAATAAAAGTCTTTTCACTGATTTATACAGCTCAAGATAACTCAAGGATACTAAAAATTCTAGTAATGGGATAGTTATACATATATGTGGATGTCTCCATAATTTTTATAATCCTTATACATTGCAGTGTTTCAGAACTTGCTTTCAATAACTCCCATATAAAAAATTTATAAAAGAAGGACAGAAATCAGACAGCTCAACTTAATCCCACACAAACCTTAAGCTTAAACTGCCTTAAGAATAGCAATTTAGAGAAACGCTATCTCAACTATTGCTCAATGTGCTGATTTTTTTTCTTCTTTATTGAAGTATAGTCGATTTACAATATTGCATTAGTTTCAGGAGTACAGCAAAGTGATTCGGTTTTACATATATACACACACACACACACACACACACACACACATATATATGTAAAACCGAATCTTTTTAAAATTCTTTTTCAGTATAGTTTATTACAAGATATTGAATATAGTTCCCTGTGCTACACAGTAAATGTGCTAATATTTTATGACTTCAACCACAACTTAAAAGTATTTCATGCAGTTTTTAAGGATTAAAAGTTAATCTGGGAATTTTCATGTTAAAAAGTAAAAGTTACATTTATGTGTCGTGAGTACAAAGTATGTCTGAATTTTAATAGGTCACCAAAATTTAATCAAAAGTTTTACAAAACAGTATCTCCATCATAGATAAGCTGAAATTGGTAAATGAGTCATAGTTCAATCAAATTCAGGGCTGTGAAGAAATCTTCCCCTCTAATAAAGGGTCATAATTTTAAAACCAGTGTTGTTTTGCTAAACTATATATAGCCCTTTAATTTAATGCCAAGAATTACATTGTTTCTGGCTTCTCAGATTACATCCTATACCCTCTTTGATTATTTATTAGAAGCGTCAATAGAAAGCCTGGTCCACTGATGGTGGAGAAGGGCAGTGACTGGCGCCGAGGGCTTTACATCTGCTGGTGTCACTTCCCTTCTGTCTGACTATTTATCTTTAACCTGATTGTAAGTTTTTCCCCTCAAATGAGAGTTTTGTTATGTTTTTTAAGTCCCTCAATGGAAAGGAACTTAACTGTGCTCTGAATGGACCAGCACATCAGTCTCCTGAAAGAAATTACACTGCTTAGCCTAAAACTTCTGCCTTCTAGCTCAAGTATCTCACAGTGGGATCCAGTTAAGGCATCCGATTTCTTATGGTCTCAAATCATGACTGTACATTGTTATCATCAGGACATCATATGGTTAGCATATAAAATGTGCACGGATCCTGTTCCCTGAACCTCGGGGGTATAAAAGGCTTTAGGACTTCCAAAATAAGGGAAGTGAAATATAAAAGTATATTCTTTACTGTGACGTATAACAATGCCTCAGCTGTTTCCATTGTGTTCAAAGTTCCTATCCATTATCAGGCTAAGAGTGGTAAGCAAACTATTTCATAAATCAGATCAGTTTTAAAACCACCAGTGTCTTACACTTTACTTTATAAGATGAGAGTACATACTGGATAATCTCTGTCACATTTTATTAAGCTTTCTGAAAGGAATGACATGGGAAGTTGCACAGAAAGAGCAATACCTTGGGAGCTTAAAAGGTTAAATTCTTTTCCACACCTTGTCCCTCCCTCCAAAAAAGAAGATACATAGTAAATCATACTAATAATAACTATAAACTAGAAATTATGAAATCAGGCTAAGAAATGAAGAGCACTGCATAAAGAAACTTGTGTATTATAAGAAAATAAAACATGCTCATATAATTAAAATAGATTTGAACAAAATTACTCCAATAGTAGCGGTGGAATACATACGTTTCTGCAAGTTTTCTTCTTGAAACTAGTTGATGTAAGAGGATTTACTCAATACATGTTTAAGTGATGTTATTTCTAGAACTTTATAAAGCTCATCAGCCCCTCCAGTGAAAGAAGGCTGCTCTCTGTGACTTCCCAATATCTATCATTACAAAAACAAACAGCTAGCCCTGTTTGTCTCCCCACATGACAATGGACCTGCATCTGTCAACAGACTCGCATTATGTGCTGCGTGAGAACATGACTGTGACATTTACTCTTGTGACAAGGCAAATTTTGGCAGCTCATCTGGATAGAGATGAGCATTCATTATGCTGCAGCACCTTTCATCAAGCTAATGACATTTCAATCAGCATGTTTTCTCCAGTTTCGGTACTTTGCCATCTGAGCACAAGTCTCTAATTACGCCCAAGCAACAAGTTTCACATCAATCCTACAGTTTCTGCACTCACCGTACACCATCGCTCCTCCGGTTTCATGCAAGAAGCGAAATCGATGATTTTTAAATAACCAGATTGTCAAAATGGTAAGGATGAGCAAAAAATTAAAGACAAGCAGCTCCACCGCTCCCTGATGTTGAAACTGATACTCGTCCCTCTCTGACATGAACCTTTGCTGTCTCTCCATTCTCCAGTCTACTCGGGATTCCTTAGATAAAAACCTGGATAAGGACTGTTTTTTCAAGGTTTGCCTAAGACGGTCTGGCTGCCTGAGGATTTCAGGATAACACTGCCACTTAAGTTGCTACTTCATGAGCATTCTGCCTTGGCTTAGTATTCAGATGGCTTCTAGTTACAACTTCCTGTTTCTCTCTTAAAGCAGCCTCGTCTCTTTTCAAACTCCAGAGTGTGGTTTCGTCATCAACTCTTACTGTCTTTAAGTGATTCATTCCATGAAATTAACTTTCATATCGGACAAACCTGCTATCAGTCATTCTGAGGTCTTGAGTCATGATCTTATCGTTTAGAATAAGTCTTCTTAAGCTGCATAACAGGTGAATTGTAGATTAATAATAAAGCAGATCACCTTACATCACCAACATTTTCTAAATTCAAAAAGCCAATTCCTGAATCATAACCTCACTCACATACGAGATTTTTCCTTTCCAACCAAAGCCTAGCAATGTGATGGGGACAGACTGAAAATGATTTCACAAGGATTTTTTTTTTTTAAGTTTAGAAGCAAGAAATAATTTTGTCTATGAATGTCCCTCTGGTTTTATATAACTGGTAGTCACAAGAGCAGTATTTAAACTCTGAATCAATTGCTTTTCTTTTAACAAGGATAAATGAAAGCACAAGACAAAAAGAATTTTGTCCTATCTCTACAGCTGTGTGCTGTTTTTATATGTTGAGTCAAAAAAGAAAAGAAACTAAAGACGTGTCTTTGAAGGAAGAAACCATACAGCCATTCCCAGTAATGCCACATTTGTGGATTTCTCTTTGTAAAGCTCCTGGTCCAGACATTCAGGACCCACAGAATCTGCCACGGATCACAAACCTCCTCTGTCCTATATGCAGAACAATGTGGTTCACTGAGGAATAGTCTGCCACCAACAATGAAGTTTCCAGAATTCCAGGGCACAGACAGTGATGATTCTTCAGATCATCTTGCATTTGGCAGGTTAGTTCTGTTTGAATTAAGATTCTTATGCTTTTTGAAAAAGATCAAGATAACGCTACCATAGGCTCTGCTGTTTTCTTAGTAATTGTTGATTCGTTTGCCTTATTGGTCTTATGATACAATTAGATCCAGGGTTAAGTGAGGTTCTTCATCATTTCATGATATTATTATAACTCAGGGGTTGTAATAATCATCTAGTATACCCATACTTGACGGAATTAGTATTCAATTTATATGGTGTAAGTGATTCATTGAGTAGGATGAGTCCAAATAGAGCCTCAGAATATCTTGTCACCAAAAGCTAGAGGTCAAACACACAATATATTGGGGGCTAAACTAGCTCCTCAATAACAGTTTTACCCACAGAGAAAGTCTATCAACCACTTAATATAAAATTCTGCTGTTTCAGCTTCTTTGCCTTCTGCAACTTTTGAAGCTGATTTCCTGAGTTTAACTCAGCAGGGGGTATTTATGTGGGTTGCAGATGTTCTTTTAACACACTACCCTTTTTGGCAGACATATCCGTGATGACTAATATTCAAACTGTTTTGAAATCTGTCAGATAATGCTTGCAAGCATTTCATGAAGCTTTGCTAGCAGGTTCTACCTTTACAATTTTGCAACCCCACAGGTTTAGTCTTGAGTTGTTAGATTTACAAGATAACCCAACTTCAAAACGTGGCAATTTCCTATCTTTTTTTTCTTTTTCTTTTCAGTCACCATTTAATTACTTTGGTTTCCTTTTAATAATGATGATTATTCCATCTGGCCAGAATAAACTTTCTTCGGTTGTCTTATTACGACATCCAATTTCACTCTCTTACCCAATGAAGCAACTCAGTGAGAGGATTAAAGACCTGTGGAATGTTTTGATTGGCTAATACACTGTTTTTAAAAGTCCTAAACTTGATGTCAACATATGAAAAAAGGTATATTTCACATAAAAATATCAGACACATGGTTTCTCTAGAAAAAAACTGGTAAGATCTGGCACATTGGACCCTCCTTCCCATGTGGACACAACCTGTTAAGGCTGAGGGGGTTCCTGTTTGCCACAAGTCCCATTCATTCTATTTCACTCATTTATGTTCCCTGCATGACCCCTACAGTCATTTGAACATGTGGCCCCTGGTTCACTCCAGGAATGGAATACATTCACCATTCTATTGTCCAATCCTGATACTGTTTAACATTAGGATGGGAAGCTGAAAAGAAAAGGGGGTTTAGGAAACTTTTCCAATTCTTCCATTCAGAAAAGTGTTTCAATTCCTCCTATCTTGTGTTTTCTTCTCAGAATATCATTTAATATTCTTATGTACCAAGAAAAATAAGAAAACTAAGTAGAAGCACATATTACTTTGGTATCTACTATAAACCAGGAAATATGCTGGGAAATTTAATTTAATGTAATAGTCATAAAAACCCTACATGTGAGGCACTTAAGGCTCAGAGAGGGTTGGTAATATATCCAAGGTTGCACAGCCAGTAGGGGTTAAATTCACACACAGGGTTTAGTGGCGTTAAGATGGCATTTTAGCTGGGGTGATCAATTCACCTTGCCTTGTTAGAGACTTTCGTGGTTTTAGGACTCAAAGTCCTGTATCCCAGAAACTCCTCAGTCACAGGCAAACCAGCACAACTGGTCACCCTAATAGCCAAGGTTCTCCAAATTTACAAATCCTGTACTATCAAAAATGACTGCTCTTTATGAGATTCCTGAGGGAGATAGTCACAAAAAGAAGAATATCTATTAAAAATTAAGGCAATATTTTATTAGCTGGTGACATAAACCTTAGTACTAGGGCTCTGACGAAGTTGGGATCTCAAAACTTAAATACAAAACTTAAATACTCCCAAAGAAGAATTCTTGATTGTCCCTTAATTCAGATCTTAACACCTATTGGCCACTGAGTCAAAGGTTCTTGCTGAAAGATACAACATGCCAGTAAGAGGAAGGAAGTAAAGAGAAAAACAGGATGGCCGAGCTTATGCAGTGAAATTCCCCTGACTCAGCTTGCCCATCTAGTCTCATGGAAGGAAAAACTTGAAGAGAAGAGACTTCCAAGCCAAATAACTTGGTGTAGCATAATAACCCCAACCTTAGTGAATGTGACCAGTTAGAACCCATAGACTGTGTTTCATAATCTAGCCAATCATTTGAGAGTTCCTTGCTCTTGGAGAGGACAGTGGAGATTGTGGGCTCAGAGGATGGAGAAGGGAAACTTTCCTGGGGTGAGGAGAGATGCTGAGGGTTCCTCTTCCCTGTTCCCTAGAGCCCCCACTCTGACCAGTCTTAGTTCTCTCTCAACCATCAGGCTTAATGGAAAATACTTAAGTCAATTCAGGCCCTGGGTTAGAGGAAAATCCCACTTCCTCATTCACTTGGCCTTTCTCCTGATACTTATCCCTCTCTGAGACCAGTGAGATGGCAGTTTCATATTTTCCCCCAAAGGTTCTAAAATAGACCAGGACAGGACTGTAATTAAGTTTACTTGGAGGTCACACAATGCACTAAACTGAAGATTCACCCCCTATTCTATTTTCAAACTTGCCGTAAATTCATCTGTTAAAGTAATTACATGAGGCAACTATTAGACTGGGGTGACGCTAATGCCTTGGTCACCTATGCAAGCAAACCAAACCTAGCCAGAGTCAATGTGCTCAAATCCAAGAAAATGAAATTTAAGAACAACCAATCACAAACGGCCAACTAAGATTTCCCAAATAAGGCAACCATGAAAGCTACAGCAAATCAAATACTGTCCTTGCTTTGTTTCCCTATCTTTTCTACAAAAACTTCTCTCTAAGCTTCTGTTGGTGGAGTGATCCTAATCCCTTTCGGTTTGGTGCTGCCCCAGTTTGAATGGATGTATGCCCAAATAAACTCTTGAAAATTTTAATGCGCTTCAGTTTATCTTTTAACACATCTTAGCTTTCCCTACCCTCCAAAAGTCACATGTTAGCGTAAAAATGTCCCTGATTTGAACAATATGAACTGCTCCCATTAGTAGATTTCCACAGAGAAACGAAAGTTCAAAAATTTCACAGAAAGTTAAATTCCATGTAAACACTTGGACAGTATTAAGTCCCAAAGACATTCACTGCCTAATACCTGGTTTTCCTCTTCAGACTCTTAGTCTATGGGACCAAGGACCATGAACCCAGGACATGACCCCCAAGTGCATGTTTTTTCCACTGCTCTTCATTATGGCGGCAAAGTGAAATAAAGTTCACTGAAAACTAGTGAGAATGAGAGGGCTTGTGTAATTTCATTAAACAACTCATATATAGAAACATGTGCGCATGAATGAGGATCTCGTCCTTCTTCTGCCCCACCAAGTTCCAGCCATGCTCTGAGGAAGGAAAACTGGGGTACAGACCTTACTGTTTTCCAAGGTGAGGTCTTATCTCTAGATTGTTCATCCTTGATGTACACAAGTACATAATAAGGACCCCAAACCAGTGATGACCAGAGAAAAGGGGAATCGCCTTACACTTGCACCAGATGCCACTTGCTAGCTTTGTCCCAGCAAACATATACTGGATCCCACTTTTTTTATTTAAGCATTGCTTCATTGAAGGGTCCCAAAGCTGTACAGAGCTGAAGAGAGGCAAGGCTGGCATTTTGCCTGTGATCTAGCCATGTCATCCCTGTGCCATCAAAGGGCCTCACAGCTAAAGCCTCAGAGTGACGAGGGTCCCAGATGAATATCCCTTGATTCCTAATTCTGCCTCTTCTCTTTCTTTGTTCCTATCCACAGCATATCACCCTTTTTCTTTTGTACAGGGTACCACTGTAAGAAATAATAAATGTTACATGTCAATTATATCTCAGTTTTTAAAAAGTTAAAGAAAAATTAACAAGCTTCGGTCCATTGGTCCCCTCTTCTGTCTTGAACATACTGAAGGGTAAGTTGTGAGAAAAATTTCACTCACTGCCTTTTCATTTTGTTCAGTCAGTTCTTCATGAGGCAGGGTAAGTGCAGGCTGGCCACAGTGGCTGAAACCTCCCCACAACCCAGGATGGAGACTTCAGAGCCGGAAAGAAGTACGAGCTCTGGAGCCAAGGACAGGGAGGACGAGATGGAGAACTAGCAACTCCAAGCTGCGTCTACTGATACTTTTAATGCAAAGTTTCTGAGATCAAAGACCTGAGAAAATTCATTCCTTTGATCTCCTAAGTGTCTACAAGATAAATTCACATTCCTCTTAGGATATAACTTCTATTCTGTGTGGTACAAACTAATAACTCTGACC